>NC_090646.1:171407409-171632409 GCF_040937935.1 Hyperolius riggenbachi
GCAGACCTGAACAATGGTCAAAAAGCTGCCTGCCTGCACAGGCAGCTGAGCAGATCATTACAACAATAACTTACAATATAATACAACACAAACTGTTAAAAATAACAATGTGCTCAAACTAAACCCAAGCCAGGTATTTCATAGAACATGGACCTAAATTTATACACGAAAATACATCAGATGACCTCAATTTTATCAAGAGGGAAATACTCAACATCCAACCCTCGAATATTGTTTATCATTGGTCTAGCTATCATATACCGTAACTTACATTACCACAGGTGTACTAAGCCTCTTGTATCCTCCTTGGCATAGCACCTCCATTTCGGGCTGTTTGCCTCAGATCTCAATCATTGGCTTTTCACAATTTTCCAATCACAAATGTAATTACATATACAATTATTATAAGAGTCAGATGGAGTATCAGGCTATACTCAATGGGCCCAGTAGAAAGGAAAACCTCTCCACTACCTTGCCCTACATTACAGTGTAACCCGCCAACATAATTTCTAGATCTACAAAAAAATACCCATGTCTACTCTATCATTGGACCTTCTGCATTCAATCTTATGATCCACCTACTCTCGATCTGTAGAAGTTTGTAGTCATTTTCACTGCCAGGCAAGCTAATACAGGATTATAAAAATAATTAAGCAGTAGTCTGTGATGTAAAGATTGGATTAAAATGGGCTGCCTTATGCAGATCAATACCAGTTTAACTAAATCATGGTAAATTGCAATAAGATTTGCTTTCTAAAAAATCTAATTTATGATGCATAGTTGTATAGTCATATACTCCTAACTCTAATGATGTTGTTATAGTCAAAAGCTTCTGAATGTTGATAATTTGCCTTTGAGGAAGAAAGCGGGACATATAGAGTCATGATCTACTAGGGGATGTTGCAGAGAAAGTTGGGTGTGGTGTGTGAACATTCAACATTAACATTAAATGTTACCACTTAAGTATGGGGTGCCCCAGGGCTCAATCCTCTCTCTCCTGCTTTTCACGATTTACATGTTACCGCTTGGAAAACTAATCCAAAAACATGGCCTGGCAAACCACTGCTATGCGGACGACACCCAACTATATCTTTCCTTCAAGCCTGATGTTACAGACCCAACTCCAACTATAAGCGCCTGCTTACGTGAACTACGACAACTGGCTGAAACTAAATGCAGACAAAACTGAAGTCCTTCTGATCGGAGGGCAGCGCATGACAACAAAACAACTTAACTTGCAGTCTTCACCACTGGGAATAGGAGGCACAGATCTACGCAGCTCTAATCATGTGCGTAGCCTGGGAGTTCTAATTGATGGGGATTTAACCACTTGAGGACCGTGGTCTTTACCCCCTTAAGGACCAGACCCTTTTTTCCCATTCAGACCACTGCAGCTTTCACGGTTTATTGCTCGCTCATACAACCTACCACCTAAATAAATTTTGGCTCCTTTTTTTGTCACTAATAAAGCTTTCTTTTGGTGCTATTTGATTGCTGCTGCAATTTTTACTTTTTATTATATTCATCAAAAAAGACATGAATTTTGTCAAAAAAATGATTTTTTTAACTTTCTGTGCTGACATTTTTCAAATAAAGTAAAATTTCTGTATACATGCAGCACGAAAAATGTGGACAAACATGTTTTTAATAAAAAAAAACCATTCAGCCTATATTGATTGGTTTGGGTAAAAGTTGTAGCGTTTACAAACTATGGTGCAAAAAGTGATTTTTCCCATTTTGAAGCATCTATGACTTTTCTGACCACCTGTCATGTTTCATGAGGGGCTAGAATTCCAGGATAGTATAAATACCCCCCAAATGACCCCATTTTGGAAAAAAGACATCCCAAAGTATTCACTGAGAGGCATGGTGAGTTCATAGAAGATTTTATTTTTTGTCACAAGTCAGCGGAAAGTGACAAAAAAGAAAAAAAAAGTTTCCATTTCTGCTAACTTGCGACAAAAAAAATGAAATCTGCCACGGGCTCGCTTTGCTCCTCTCTGAATACCTTGAAGTGTCTACTTTCCAAAATGGGGTAATTTGTGGGGTGTGTTTACTGTCCTGGCATTTTGGGGGTGCGTAGTTGTAAGCACCCCTGTAAAGCCTAAAGGTGCTCATTGGACTTTGGGCTACTTAGCACAGTTAGGCTGCAAAAAAGTGCCACACATGTGGTATTGCCGTACTCAGGAGAAGTAGTATAATGGGTTTTGTGGTGTATTTTTACACATACCTAGGCTGGGTGGGAGAAATATCTTTGTAAATGACAATTGTTTGATTTTGTTTTACACACAATTGTCCATTTACAGAGATATTTCTCCCACTCAGCATGGGTATGTGTAAAAATACACCCCAAAACACATTATACTACTTCTCCTGAGTATGGCGATACCACATGTGTGGCACTTTTTTGCACCCTAACTGCGCTAAAGGGCCCAAAGTCCAATGAGTACCTTTAGGATTTTGCAGGTCATTTTTGTTTCAAGACTACTCCTCACGGTTTAGGGCCCCTAAAATGCCAGGGCAGTATAGGAACCCCACAAATTACCCCATTTTAGAAAGAAGACACCCCAAGGTATTCCGTTAGGAGTATGGTGAGTTCATAGAAGATTTTTTTTTGTCACAAGTAGCGGGAAATTGATTTTAATTTTTTTTTTCACAAAGTGTCATTTTCCGCTAACTTGTGACAAAAAATAAAATCTTCTATGAACTCATCATACTCTTAACGGAATACCTTGGGGTGTCTTCTTTCTAGAATGGGGTCATTTGTGGGGTTCCTATACTGCCCTGGCATTTTAGGGGCCCTAAACCGTGAGGAGTAGTCTTGAAACCAAATGTCGCAAAATGACCTGTGAAATCCTAAAGGTACTCATTGGACTTTGGGCCCCTTAGCGTACTTAGGGTGTAAAAAAGTGTCACACACGTGGTACCGCCGTACTCAGGAGAAGTAGTATAATGTTTTTTGGGGTGTATTTTTTACACATACCCATGCTGGGTGGGAGAAATATCCTGAATCTGGAGGTAGGTTCCTATTAGCCTTGAAGCCCCAAAAATTCTTCCATTCTGCTTCAGGGGATGGTTTTATCTTGACTGCCCTACCTCCTATCAATACAATTATTAGAATGGACCATATTAATAATATAACTGCAGTTATCAGGTGCAGTTATCAGGTGCTCATGGACTATAGAGAAAACTCTTTGATGGGAGCACAAAAAGTACTGGAGGTACACATGTTGGAACCAAAGCATTTGATTGTTGCTTGAAGTGGTAAAAAATGATTAGGTCAGGGAACTATCTTTTAATTACCATGGTTACCTTCAGGATCCACATCTATAATTCACCATATGCCTGTCACTAGTTACACAGAGTATCCAGATTTCTTTGCGATATGAAAGTTGACTCAGGATAACTAATGGACATGATTAAATAAGGCATCTTCAGAGGGGATAATATAGGTGATCCAGCAACCCTGGACTGATTTTTTTCTATAGCGTGTGTTATTGTGTAGTAAAATCTTGAGCCACATTTGAATATAGTAAGCATTATTGAGAACTTAGTAAATTAGAAGTCATGTGATGGCAGCATGGTGGCATTATGGATAGCACTCTTGCCTTGTAGCATTGGATCCCTGGTGCGAAACCCAACCAGGGCACAGATTTTGTATGTTCTCCCCGCATACATAACTATGCGCTTTGAGTCCTAAGGGAGAAAAGTGCTTTACAAATGTTATTGTATTGTACTGTATTGTATTGTGTCTGTGTGGGTTTCCTCTTGGTACTCTGGTTTCCTCCCACATCCTGACAAAATACTGATAAATCAATTGACTTTCCCCCAAATTGGCCGTAGACTATAATGGACATATGACAA
The DNA here is from genome assembly GCF_040937935.1 of Hyperolius riggenbachi. Taxonomy (NCBI): domain Eukaryota; kingdom Metazoa; phylum Chordata; class Amphibia; order Anura; family Hyperoliidae; genus Hyperolius; species Hyperolius riggenbachi. The sequence continues at coordinate 171,411,274 of NC_090646.1, forward strand.
TGGTAGGGATTATCATAGATTGTGAGCCCCTCTGAGGGACAGTTAGTGACAAGACTATATACTTTGTATAGTGCTGCAAAAGATAGATGCCATCGCTATATAAGTACTAAATAATAATAATAATAATTGCAGTCTCAATAAAAACCTTTTCTTTATTTTGTTTTAAGTAAACTCATGTAAAAAAACGTAAATTCCTCAAAATTTAACAACAGTCTGATACCTTTTAATTATTCTAGTCCCGGTTTGCTGTATCACTATTACTACCCACTGGAGATGTTTGGAGACCCCTGGACATGTCTTACTAGATCAGGGCAACTAAATGCATTGAAAAGGTGTTTGCATTAGAAAATGAATATATAAATTGACACAGGAGCCAAGTTGCTGACTCATTGAGTATTTTGGACTTGTATTTTTCATCCATGTCTTATGATAATCCCTCATTAGTAAGTATACTAAATCTCTCTGAAGGTATTACTTTAATTTATTCTCAATGGTTTACTTCTATTAACTATTTTTCACTTTGCTGAAATCTAATTACACGTGGATCTAAAGCTTCTAATATTTCCACCTTGGGGCAAACACATGCATTATTTCAGTTCTAGCTATTATTTTATGTGTTTTAAATTTAAAGTCATTGATATGATTGATGATTGCCAAGTTTCATTTTCCACAATGGTAAAAGAAATTAGATTTATTAATAAACATGAAGAGCTTTGCCAACAGCTAAGTCTACTTTAAATGGATACACATTTATCACAAAATTATTTAATTATTTTTAAGCCAATCTTTGTGATTGTACAGGCTATTTACAAACTATGCACAATTTTTTCAAGGTAAAAATAAACAAACAAAAAACAAAGCATAAACAAAAAATTGGCTGTTATCTACAACTTAAATGTGAGAATCTTCTTTACTGGGAGCAAACCTCTTATTAAAGTGGACCCAAATTAAAAATACAAGATTTCAGAAATAAAACCTATTTTCTAAATTATAAATAGCAGCCTTTTTTCAGCTGCATGATGACAAATATAAAATATTTTACATTTATTGGAGGAACCCCTCCCTTCTTTTCAAATTGCCGGGACAGAATCCGGCAGACTGGTGAAGTAGGAGGTGTCCAGCAATGGAGGAATTGCTAATGGCTGCCCCAAGTTTAACCCTAGATATAAAAAGAGAAGGGTGAAAAGCATGCACTGAAATGATCATAGGTTTGAAGGAGTGTTTATTTATCTTTGTATGTGTCAGAGTGCTGCAACTAAATATTTTTAATAAAAAAAATGTTTGGTTTGGGTCCACTTTAATCTTAAAACAAACCAACATTAAACACCAGCAAGTCTGTTTGCTGTGCTTCCCAGCATCGGACTGATTTGGGCTGAACTCATGGGCTCTAATCTCACCTGAGTACCTTTTCCAGGTAAAGCAGCAAATCCTGTAGTGGATCTGTTTTTTTCACCAGAGCACCTGTTTCAGAATGAACACACAATTTAAGAGTGGATTTAAAATGGCAATGCAGAGGAGAAAAATCTGTTTCCCGGAATTGGCAGAATGGCGCCGGACTGGAGAAACATCACTACTGCAGAAGATTTCAAGTATTACAAAAAAAAGAGGCGAGAGAGGCTCCAGCCTCAGGGCGCAGTGTAGGAGGAGGCACACATCTCACTTAGCTATCATTCCCCTATAGTGTTTTGAAGCAGAGAGAAAAGGAGATACATTGCACTGAATGCAAGACAGATAACTAGAGATTAAGGTGTTGGGGGCCCTGGGGCGCCTCTTAGTCTAATACCAATCAGTGTGTGACGGCTTGGGTGGGAGGGATGGAGGGGCGCACTTTCGTGTCTCAGCCTCATGTGCTGAAGGACCTTGTCCCGACTCTGCTTCTCTGCACTCCTTTCCTCACAGTCTCATAACCTTTACCAATTCAACTATCTACTTCTCCCCACCTTCTCCTCTAACCACACGTTTATTAGACTTTGCATTATACTTTATTAGCAAATTTTATACATTCCCTTCATAACTGCGGGAATTGCACATCTATTCAGAACTGTCTGACTTTCTCTCTAACTCTTCTCCACTTTACACGCTGATAAGACTCAAATCTATCTGTCAGCTCCTGACCTTTCTACACATTATGTTACATTGTTTCCTTAAACTTAACATGCGTAAAATGTCCACCTTCTCTCACTGCTCACTCAACTGTAGCTACCCTAAATGTAAAAAACACCCCACATAAGGTTAACTCTAAGGGCCCATTCACACTAGAAAACGCTAAACGCTAACGCAAAACGCTGAGCGTTTTTCTGGCGTTTTTTCCTAGCGATTTTTCACTGTATAGGGAGCGTTTTTCCAGCGATTAGCCTTTTGCGATTTCTAGTTAAATTTAAATACTTTTATTGAATCGCTAATCGCTCCAGAATCGCTCAGAAAACGCTGCATGCAACGCGTTTGCGTTTCAGCAAATCGCTAAACGCTTAGATGAGAACACTTCCATACACTTTCATTGTGCACACGTTTTTCAAATCGCTAGCGATTTTCAGCAAAGCTGAAAACGCACAAGTGTGAATGGGCCCTAAATGCTTGCTGTCTGGGGGTCAGCAGATTATGAGCTCACATATAAATAATCTCCTGCTACTTCCATCTCAGAAATATTTCCAATTTATTTGTCCCTTCCTTACACAGGAGAATACTAAAATGCTTGGCCGTGCTCTAATCATTTTCAGTCTTGACTGTTGCAACAGCCTTCTCTTCAGCCTACCAAAAACAGACTTGCACCTTTCTATTTTCATTAATCTCCAGATACCATCCTTACTGGACCGTTTACATATGCCATGAAACAATGTTGCCCTCTATCTTGGTCACCTCCTCTCAATACCATATCCAGGACTTCTCACGGATGTCCCTTCTCCTTTAAAACTTTCTCTCACAGCCTGACCATCATGCTCTAAGCCTGAAGATCTTCAACCATACTACTGAAATAAACATTTTCAAACAAGCTTATAATTTCATAACAAGACATAAAGTAAAAAACAAACAAGGGTTTGAAGGGAACCTGAGAAGGGACTAAAACAACAATCTATACATACCTGGGGCTTCCTCCAGCCCACTCCAGGCTCATTGCTCCCACGCTGGTGATCCACTGACTCCTCGTTTGTCCGCAGTTGGTTCAGGGAAGTCCTCTTGTCCAGTGTCCAACTGCGCATGCGCAGCCTGGCCACGTGCAGACACACTCCCGCTGCGTTCATGTCACTAGGAGCGAGATAGGGGAGCGCGTCTGGCTGGACTGCGATGGTAGTGAGATGGGGAGAGTGCCAGGCCAGACTGGCCATGACTGGATAATTTTCCAGGGTCAGTTGCAGGAAAACGGGGAGTCAGAGGAGGATGGCATGGGAGCAAACAACCTGGAGGGGGCTGGAGGAAGCCCTAAGTATGTATACATTTTTTTATGTGACCCCATCTCAGGTACACTTTAAATTGTGCCACTCATTTCAGAAGTATAAAACGTAACTTTTAATAGATCAGAAAAAGCAATACAACCTGAAAGGTAAGTATGTAAAACAAACCAATATATCCAGGTAATGCAGTTTTAGCACAGCCTAGCCTAAGATGCACTAAAACTACATTACCATGATGTATGGCTTATTCAAACATAATGACTTTCTTTCTTACAGACTTGTAACTATTGTCAGTTTTTACACAGCTCTTGCTGGTGTGTGCATTGGGTACAAGCGGAAGTATATTGTAGCACCCCTGAGAGGTTAAGGTAGCCATACATCTACCATGATGGGCAGATTTGACCAAGACACAAATCTCTCTCCTAATCAAATCTGATTAGAGAGATCTATCAGCTGCCTATACGCCGCAGGCTGATTCCCGATCGATTTCATGCTGAAACCGATCTAGAATCGCTCTTGTGACACCGCATCTGCCGCCTCACGGCACCAATGCTGTCCTCCTAATGTTAAATGTCCCTCGGTACCCAGTGCAAGTGATACATTACCTGTCCGCAGCCTACACTTGTCCTCCATTGCTTCCGGGATTTCCATACACGCGTGCCACGTGGTTGCCTAGTAACATGGCCGCATGTGTGATGTTTGACGTCACACTTGGGAGTCCTTACTAGGAAACCCCGTGGGGTGCGTGTGTATGTAGAACGGAGGATGCCCGAAAGCAGCGGAAGACAATTAACATTAGGGAGGGACGGGTTTCGTCGCGTTCATCAATCGTCTTTGCATGCCGTTACCACCACACACCTGATTGAGCAAGTCAGCCCTACATCTTGCAGCATGTGCGATCAACTATGTGACCAATTTCAGGGCCAAAATTGGTTGCATTTTTGGTTGGACATGCACTTGGCGGCACCGATTTTCATCCGATTCAATTAAAATAATCGAATGGGATGGTCGATCCGCCGCCAAGTAGCCTGATCTATGGCTACCTTAAGTCTTGATGAGAGGAGTGATAAGGATATGTGCTACTAATCTGTTTGATAGGTTTATGCAGTGTATGCTTGCATGCTGGATTATGCATGTTATGGGCTAGAGTTAGGACACCTACAAACAGAGGAACCTCTGCGTGGTGTATGTGTATGTGTCTGCAAAACAATGCAGTGTTTTGCCAACAAAGACCACTGACTTTTAATTACTTGTAGGGATGATGTTTTTTGTCATTATCATTGAGTGAACATTTGTGTGTCAGTGTGTAAAGAGTTAATTTCCTACAAGAGAGGAGGCAGTGAGGAGTATGCTATAACCCAAAAAGAACTTCCTGTCGCTCAGCACGTGTGCGTGTGTGGGTATTATGTTCTACTAATACTCTTGTATCATCCTGATTAAAAATCAATTGGCAATATGGTAGAATGCTGAAAGATAGATAGACCTTCCACCAGGGAGGCCAAACACCCTCAAAGGAATTTGAAATTTGGAGAGTTATGTTGACCTTGTCTTATTTTCTGGGAAACACGGTTGTACTACTCCTACTCATAATTTGACTGGGGTCCCTTTCTACTTTGTTAGCATTGAAAGAGTTGGAAAAGGTGCTATTATCTAGGAGAATGAGACAGTCCAACAGCATGTCTCCCTACTATCTACAAGCAGAGATAAGCAAGCACTAGTGTTCTGTAAATAAATGAGGTAAGGTGTAAAATGTTACCATGTAATTTGGAGTTCAGTGCTGTATCCATTTTATAAAAGATGGTGGAAAAAATCTGCATGATGTTTGACAGGCAACACAGAGCCTTCTAGATTGTGGAGCCTATGGTGATCACCTTCCTTGCCTTATGCTTCAGCTAGCTGACCCATCTGATTATTCTACACCAACATCCGGTAAATAAAGACACACTAATACGCAAAATACTATTTCATAGATTATGTTTATAGAGATATATTTAATGTGCTTGTTGTCATTTTGGGGAATTCACACTAATTAAGTAAAAAGTATAATACATGTGACCACAAAAACAGAATATGGATGCGTTATTTATAACTCACAAAACATTATCAATAAAATAAACAAAACGAGCACTGTTGAATTATTTTACAGCCTTGCATTACACAAAACTTGTCACTAGATGGAGCTAAATGCCTCCTACAACTGAAAAATGCCATGAAACTTGTGCAGGCCAAATTATTTTACATGTCTGTACATTCCAAGTATTGAGTTGAAATAAGCAGTTTGCGATGGTAACATTTTTCAGTATTATAAATGTATGATTATTTCTAGGTTTTATCTGGTTTTAAGATATTATGATTACATGCCTATACAGATTAAGTGGTGAATAATGACATATTATTATGTACATATCATTACATGATATACTAATAATCAAATATTCATTTTTATAAAAGTAATATTTAGTATATTATATTACATCAACTAATTAAGATAGATGAAAACATTTATTATCTGCTTTGTATTTTCATATTCAGCGTATATAAATGTTCCTAAATTTTAAAACATGTCAATAAATATGCTACTATCCCAGACAATTGATATTATTACCTTCTGAATTCATGGTTTCTGGAGTTATGAGCTATGAAATCAGAATTACACTTAAAGCAAACCTGTCTAAAATCTGAGTAACAAAGTCACCATATAGTATACTAAATCAAATTGGCCTATACCCTTTTAACTTTTCTTCTGAGTTTTCTCCAAGGTGATATTTTCAAACCTTGCAAATAAAATGCATTTAAAGTTCCCAGCATGCAAAAAAATATTTAAAATAACTGTGGTATTACTTTTATTACCTACTTTCTAGCACTTTTTTCTATTGCTAGGCGCTGACAAGTTATTTTTAGAAAACATTAAAAAGTATTTCTAGGGTGATAAATCAGGAGAAACAGATAACTGGATAAAGGCCTTTATCTTCTACAAAAAAGGACATACTTAGTATTTCCGGAGATAGGCTGCTGAAGCAGGTGGCGGAAAAGTCAGTAGAGTCCGTAAGCACAGCATGAGTCAATGATAAGACCTGAGATGTGAAAGAGGTGTGGCCAAACAAATACATAAGTTACAATTTACATATTACTTACAAGCCCATATATATTTAACTGTAGATAATCTCTGAATATGTATATTTCACATAAGATTACCCAACTTTGGTGTAGGTTTACTTCAAAACAGATGAGGGTAATATAGATAATGTAGCTCAGGTTCTTTGCTGGGTTATTATAGTGTCCCTAAAGTAACATAATGAGATGAACATGTGTATATATACAATAATACTAATCCTACTTAGAACTTGGCTGTGTTCACTTCTTTATTCCACTGCAAATGTTGATAAACCAGAGCTATAAATGACAGTTCCACTGTAGTTGGGGACAGTTACTCTGATAACTAATTAGAAATTCAGAAAGTTCTGAATGTCTGTACAAACAATTCTAATAGAAGAATAGGATACAAATATTCAATACAATCAATCAAGGAATCAAGTTTTAACTGTTGTGAAGCATTCTTTTTTTTCAGCTAAGGAATATTGCAATAATTAAGCACCTAATTCCTTCACTCTTCCAGCAGTAGATCACACCTTTATCACATCACGGCTGGAATATTGCAATACCCTCTATGCAAGTCTTCCAAATAAAGACCTACACCGCCTGCAGCTAGTATAGAATGTTGCCACAAGGCTGTTAACAAGCCAGCCCCACCATTGCCACATAGCGCCAATCTTTTTCTGGCTCCACTGGCTACCCATAAAATGGAGACTCCTCTTCAAAAGTGGCATGCTAACATTCAAATCTCTACCTGTCCTAGGCCTTGGATACCTGAAGGATTTGTTGGAACTGCATCACTCCTTCCACAACCTCAGATAAACAAGATCTAATAACTTGACCACCCTCAGAGTCCAACTAAAAACTTTTGGAGCAAAAGCCTTCTGTCATGCTGCTCTTGCCATTTAAAATGCTTTGCCACACCCTATAAAGACAGCTCCAACCCTGGCATTTATTCCTGGCTTAAGTGTCCCTTTAACACATGAAACAGCTCCAGATGTCTCGGACCAAAAAATCGAATGCATTATGTAACTAAAAAATAAAGACGTTCCTTAACTACCATGGAAATTTAAAGACAATACCTGGGCGTTTAGAAATCCACCCATACACAATCGTGACTGTCCTCTGGTTAGGTTCTTTTTGGACCTTTTAAGAATAAAATGTGCAGACACTTTATAATAGTTTTGAACCTCCTGATGACTACCGGGGAAGAACAACTATTGGATCAAGTTAATGCTGTCTCATTATTAATATCCCAATGACATCATTTTATTCTTCCCTAGCGGTACAGCTTTTGGGAGGGGTATTATCCACATGGCTGCAGTTCTTATTAACTGATGTAATTGTTTAATTGCTGTGGCTTTCTAACAAGGCAACCATGGCAGATTTAAAGCATATCCCCACTTTCACAAAAAAAATCTTTGTATTCAACTACAGTGGCTTGCAAAAGTATTCGGCCCCCTTGAAGTTTTCCACATTTTGTCACATTACTGCCACAAACATGAATCAATTTTATTGGAATTTCACGTGAAAGACCAATACAAAGTGGTGTACACGTGAGAAGTGGAACGAAAATCATACATGATTCCAAACATTTTTTACGAATCAATAACTGCAAAGTGGGGCGTGCGTAATTATTCAGCCCCCTTTGGTCTGAGTGCAGTCAGTTGCCCATAGACATTGCCTGATGAGTGCTAATGACTAAATAGAGTGCACCTGTGTGTAATTTAATGTCAGTACAAATACAGCTGCTCTGTGACGGCCTCAGAGGTTGTCTAAGAGAATCTTGGAAGCAACAACACCATGAAGTCCAAAGAACACACCAGACAGGTCAGGGATAAATTTATTGAGAAATTTAAAGCAGGCTTAGGCTGCAAAAAGATTTCCAAAGCCTTGAACATCCCACGGAGCACTGTTCAAGCGATCATTCAGAAATGGAAGGAGTATGGCACAACTGTAAACCTACCAAGACAATGCCGTCCACCCAAACTCACAGGCCGAACAAGGAGAGCGCTAATCAGAAATGCAGTCAAGAGGCCCATGGTGACTCTGGACGAACTGCAGAGATCTACAGCTCAGGTGGGGGAATCTGTCCATAGGACAACTATTAGTCGTGCACTGCACAAAGTTGGCTCTTATGGAAGAGTGACAAGAAGAAAGCCATTGTTAACAGAAAAGCATAAGAAGTCCCGTTTGCAGTTTGCCACAAGCCATGTGGTGGACTCAGCAAACAAAAAGAAGGTGCTCTGGTCGGATCAGACCAAAATGGAACTTTTTGGCCAAAATGCAAAACACTATGGCCCATATGCTATTCACTTTTTCACCTGAGTTATCTCCTAGGTGATATTTTTAAACTTGTCGATAAAATGCATTTTAAGCCACCAGAAAGCAAGAAAATACTCAAAATTATTTTTAAGTACTTTTTCCATTTACTTTTTGGTACTTTTTAGTTGAAAAGTGTTTTAAAAGTTATTTTAAATAGAAGGTGAAAAATTATCTCCTAGGTGAAAACTCAGGTGAAAAAGTGAATTGCATATGGGCCTATGTGTGGCAGAAAACTAACACTGCACATCACTCAGAACACACCATCCCGACTGTCAAATATGGTGGTGGCAGCATCATGCTCTGGGGTTGCTTCTCTTCAGCAGGGACAAGGAAGCTGGTCAAAGTTAGATAGGAAGATGGATGGAGCCAAATACAGGGAAATCTTGGAAGAAAACCTCTTGGAGTCAGCAAAAGATGTGAGACTGGTGCGTAGGTTCACCTTCCAGCAGGACAACGACCCTAAACATAAAGCCAGGGCAACAATGGAATGGTTTAAAACAAAACATATCCATGTGTTAGAATGGCCCAGTCAAAGTCCAGATTTAAATCCAATCGAGAATCTGTGGCAAGATCTGAAAACTGCTGTTCACAAACACTGTCCATCTAATCTGACTGAGCTGGAGCTGTTTTGCAGAGAAGAATGGGCAAGGATTTTAGTCTCTAGATGTGCAAAGCTGGTAGAGACATACCCTAAAAGACTGGCAGCTGTAATTGCAGCAAAAGGTGGTTCTACAAAGTATTGACTCAGGGGGATGAATAATTACGCACACCCCACTTTGCAGTTATTTGTTTGTAAAAAATGTTCGAATGATGTATGATTTTCGTTCCACTTCTCACGTGTACACCACTTTGTATTGGTCTTTCACATGGAATTCCAATAAAATTGATTCTCGTTTGTGGCAGTAATTTGACAAAATGTGGAAAACTTCAAGGGGGGCGAATACTTTTGCAAGTCACTGTACTGTATACACTTGCAAATAAGCTGACCCCTGTATAAGCCAAGGTACACACTTTTCCTTCAGTAACCAGGATAAAGTGATTGACTCACATATAAACCCCTTCCACTCTATAACCCCTTTCACAGTATAAATAGCCTAATGTGCCTCCTGTTCTAGGCAGCCCCCCCATAGCCAGATGTACTTCATGTATATGTAATCATATTATGCACCACCCCATAACCTTAAGTGCCCCCTATGTTAGGCATCACCTCTCCTTATCCAGCTGTGCACCCTGTATAAGCCATCTCCTCCATAGCCAGATATGTCCCCTATATGAGGAATCCCCTCTCCTTAGCCAGATGTGCCCCCTGTATTAGGCAGCCTATCCAAAGTGCATTAGATGCTTCCCCCCTCCCATGTGAAACATACTGAAATTGTCACACAGACTGAGTAGGAAACCCAAGCGCTAATATCACTACTGCATACTGCAATCCTGTACAAGTGGCCAGGGGCATTCCAGCAGGCATAGACCCGCTGGCGGGGACACAGACAACTTCATGGAGGTAGCATCAGTAATTGATAATAGCCCGGCAGCATACAGCAAGGATGGGCAACACAGCCTTACAAAGTGACCTACATATAAGCTGGGGGGGGGTCTTTTCAGTACATTTTTGTGCTGAAAAATGTGGCTTATACTCGAGTGTACATGATACTTTAAACAAACCAATATCAGTGCACAAACTGAATTTAATTAGGAATGTCTCACTTGCTGTTAATCTGAGTCAATTCCAGGTGACTTTGCTGGCACACAGGGACAGCAACCTATCAATAATTATCCAGTTACATAAGGTAATGAAGGGAAATTTTATTTCTCTTTGTTGCAATAGTATTTGTGGCTGTCAGATAAGGGATGATTTGGGAGGGAAGACATGAGCTTGGAATTGAATATAGGTGGATCAAAGAAAATTAGGCTTTGTTGGAGTTTTCTTATGCTATGATTCTTTTATAACTCTTATATCTAACTTGCACAGTCAGTTGTTATAAATTTGCTATCCCTATTAATTATTTAAAAGTTCTGCATTGTTCTTGTTTCAAAAGAGTGTTTTATTTTGGTTAATGCATTGTCCTGAGGCTGGTTTCACACCAGAAACCAGCTTCAGCGATGTGGTGCGTTGCGCCCAACACACCGTATTGTACTGTCAAAAACAGGCCTTTAGTGAACAATGCGCTATTGCACGGTGTTCCCTGTCTGGCCGTCGGCCAAGCAGGAAGTGACGCACGCGTGACGCACGCTTGCCTTAACTTCCTGCTATACAGAAGTTTGCAGAAGTGTATTGTTAAAATACACTTAAGCGCATGCGACGTCACGTAGGTGATTTTTAAAAAAATCTACGCCTTGCCATACACTAACATGACTTCCGAGCCGACGCAGATCACCACAACTCGATGCATCACCGCAACATTAACGTAGTTTTAGACCTGCATCAGGGATGCGGTGAAAACATCACTTCCATTGCGTCGCGCCATAATGTCGCAGTTGGAATGTCTCTATAGACTTTCACCGCACCGCCATGGTGTGAAAGCCCTTATTGTATTATTTCATCTTCTCCCCCCCCCCCCCCCCCGGTTTATGCTTTTTTTACAGTATATACTCATGCATCAATATGCAATCTATGTGTATACAATTACTGCTCTTTCCTATTGCTTTGAGCAGGAGACCTTTTTTTTGGCACAAGAAGGGGTCCAATACAGCAGCAATGATCTTCTTTAAAGGGCACCTGAAGTGATAGGGATATGGAGGCTGCCATATTTATTATCTTTTAAACGATATACCAGTTGACAGTGGCTGTAAAGCTGATCCTCTGCCTCTAATACTTTTAGGCATGGAACCTGGCCAAGCATGCAGATAAGGTGTTTCTGACTGAAGTAGATGCATGCTTGTTTTGAGAGTATGATCCAGATACTACTGCAGCCAAAGAGTTCAGCAGGATACCAAGCAACTGGTATTGCCTCTACATCATTCTCACTTCAGGTATCCTTTAACTCTTATAGGTAATTGCAAGCCCAATGTATCCATAAAAAACATATAGAATTTGCATTAATTAAATACAGTCTATGTTAAGTTTTTGCAACAAAAACAAATGTTTGCAGAGTGCAGGTGTATAGTATTACTATGTGCATAGCAGCAGTAAAACTAGACATAACAGGACACGAATTGCTTCATTATATATACTGCTGTCTAGTCTCCATCATGTGCATAGTGTATGCAAACAATTCCTAAGGTGAGAAGTGTAATGCTAGGCACAGAAATGTGACAATACTCTGTTCTTTATGCCCAGGGTAAAGTCCGGTGACATACAGTTGCAGCTTACAAGCCACTGTATTCATATCCTGTTCCATGCTGTACGTCACTGTTTCTGTATACTCTCAATAAACTGAACAAGTTGTAGTAGCAACATCCTGTTGCATCACCTCTGTTTATCTTTGTCTCCTGTGTAAAAAAAATATTTCCTGTGAGTTTGTTAACACAAATACTGTACCTTGTGAATAGTGTTTACTAGAACCTAATCAGTAGGGAGGCTGAGAATGAAGTCTACGGCACTAGAGAGGTGTAGGGACCCTCTTAGACAACTGTTTTACTGAGCTATGCTGAGAAATACATTTTTTAACCACAGAAACCACTATCAAACTAGAATTTCCATTTTTTATGTTTTCCCTCTTTTATCTCTTTTGTAGGAGTGGAGAAGATTCTGATGATTCACTTAACATTGATGGTTGAATAAAGCAATTTTAATTTAATCCTTAATTTGAGTGGATGCCCATAATCATCTTATACACTGCATAAATATCTTTGATTTTCACATTTTATAAATCATTTCCAAAGAGCCAGATGGCATGATGTATTGTACAGGTGTGTGGAGTATGGAAATGGGTCATAATAGTTTTTATTCCAGCAAAGTTCATTACATTAATGTGATGGCTAAATTAATTTTAGCAAATTAAATTTAAACTTCACAGTTCTATAAATGCTACTGTCCTTTGTTTTTGTTTTATCGGGTAACTGGGTCTGAATTTTAGTGAAAGTGCGTAAAAGTTTTTAAAATCCGTAAATATTTTTTGGTAAAATTACTTCAAAAACATTCTGTACACCATTATTAGATTTCTACGAACCCATTGCATATCTTCTGCTTTAAAATTATTAAGTTATAAGTTGTGGTTTGATATTTAACGTAGATTTACCATGATCTAAGTTATATATCTATGATTTCTACAGTATCTATCCTGTTTACTCTGAAGTACTAATAACTAACAACACAATGCAAAACATTCCTATGTATCTTTATAACTACAGTAGTTCACTATAATCACTTGTTTCGTCTCAGTTCTGTTCAGAGAGCAAGGAGAATTAGCTTCAATTGACAGTGCAACTAAATTTAGGAGTGCTCTGTATACCAACCACTATGCTGTCACCACGATTGCAAAGAAGTGAAATTTACTCTTGCTGACAGTTTCAGAAGATCATGTCTGACTGCATATTGAAAAGGCAAGGTGATTTTGAATAAAATCAACAACCCCACAGCTTGGGGAAATATATGTAAAATTATTCTATTTTTTTACTGAATAAAAGTGGAAACATTTTAAAAAATGTATAAATAACATTGAAAATGTATTTGTAAGAATATATTTGACTGATACCAAATACTGTCCTTGTTATTTTTTCTGCCTGAAATATGCTGTACTATGCCTTTTCATAGATTCTACTCTAGCCATCTCAAAGTGGAAAATGGACAGAGAGCGAAAGAAAAAACACAGGGACAGTGGGAGCCCAATCTGGTCCAGTGCCCTTGTATATTAGATGTAACAAACAAAAAACTAGTGAAGTAATACTCACAAGTTGCCATATAAGTCAACCATTTTAAATAGCATGTGGGAAAATACCATCCCCACTCGGCATTGAAGTTCAAACATTGGTTTCAGATATCAAGATACTATAAAATAAACAAAATACTACAAAAATATATACAATAATTCAAAACTACTTAAAAAGAAAGTGAGTATGAGCTTACCTTTAATTATCCACTGAATGATAGAGTCTCATATTTTTTTTCTGTTTTTTCTCAGACTGCATTCTAAACAGCAGCCATGACAAATCTGTTTTGCTGAGCTGAAAAACAAAGAGATGTAATGGCCTTTTGAAAAATTTGAGCTAAAACCTTATCAGCATCCATTTCTTAGTCATATAACACTTTTTTGGTTTCTATTTACTGTTGAGGAACCTACTTAATGGAACAAGCTGTTTGAGAAGCTCATTTGCATAGATACCAAATCTAGTTTATTAACACTTACTATACTGGAAAACAGAAAGGGTCAATTTCTTTGCAGGGCCAGTACTATATGGAAAAGTAGAAGAAACAAGATCGCTCCTCTGGTGCATTACAATTTTAATCTTCAATAGACACACATACAAGTTACACTTACAGTGTAGTGGAGAAATACAAGCACATCAAAAGCCTGCCGGCAACTCCTCTCCTGACTCCTGCGCCTGGCCAGAGTGACAGGAGCGATGGAACAGCGTGGAGCGGGGTGCGGTGGGCGGGGCCTCGTTGCGCCAGAGCCGTCTGATGTCACTACGCATTTCGGCGTTAACCACGCCTTCATCAGGTGACGTGACGGCTGTCATATATGCCTCCGTGATGGGGAGGGAAGTGTGGAGTGGTGATTGAACACACCTCTTGCTAAAATTGCCAGTAGTGGCTAAAAACAATTTTATTCATTGCAGATAAAAGGTTTAAGAACCTGGTGAGGGAAGATTGAAATATCCCTTGAAATAAACAATATTATTCCCAAAAGGAAAGTATATAAATAAGATCAAAAAAACAATTAAAAAATGAATGTACCAGTAAATGAATTTGGTAAAAAAGGTAAAAAAGTTGTGTTAAAACTCAACTGGCGAGGTGTTCAGAATATCATGGTAATTCATACTTAATCTGAACCTGATGGCTCCCAGAGATTTCGTTTTTTGGCTGGTTAATGGGTGGTGCAATGTTGTAATGATCAGCGCTATTGCCTTACAGCACTTGGGTTCTAGGTTTATATATGGCCTGCATTGAGTTTGTACATTCTTCATACATTTGTGAGGGTTTCCTCTTGGTGCACTAGTTTCTTCCCAAAACATACCACCCATTTAATGTATCTTCATTTGAATTAGGCTCTAGAATGCTGTGGATGCATTGGGTTGTCCGCCCCAGTAAGAAAAAATTACAGACATGATTTGTTGTATGTGTCATGTAAATGCATAATATTATTAACACAGAGTTTAAAGGGATTCATGCTCCTCGGGTATACACAGTCCAAAATATTCAGAGACTCCTTTTCATATACTTCATAGACCACCACCACACCCGATTAAAAAAACACTTACCCTCTTCTAAGACCACCAATCTTGTCTTAGTAACACCTTGGGGCTATTCCCAGGTCACCCCCTAACCTCCTTGAGCTGTATCCTTGCTGCATGACATCTTGGTACACACTGCTTTTCCCATTCTCATCAAACAGACCAATCTCCAAATAAAAACTTTGCATAGCATAATATTGTTTGGTATAGATAAACTATAAAAATGTATTGCACTTACAGATTCCTTTCTTTAAAAGCAAGCATGAGTATTTCCATGGGCTCTCCCCCATATCTGTGGCCTCTGGAGGGCTCACTCAATATGTCAGTTCCCGCTCTGGTCAACAGCTGCTGTGCGCTCAGCTGTCCTCTCATCAGCTGGATCCGCCCGTCTTCCCTTCACTCCGAGCCACTTTCTGGTTCTGCCCGACCTGTTTCATCACTTCTGTGACTCATCAGGAAGACGGGCGGACACGGCTGATGAGCGGACAGCTGAGTGCATGGCTATTTTTGTTGACATACCTATATTAATACCTATGTTAAGTGATGTGTATGATTAGATAACCATAGGTAAATATAGTACTAGTCCTACTAAGAAATTGTCTGAAGCCCCTTTCTGTTTTCCTGTACAGCAAGTGTTAAAAAAAATGATAGCTGAGATCTATGCAAATGAACTTGGAAATTTAGCCTGGTTTCCTGAAAAGTAATCAGGTGGAAAAACTCTATTACCTGACTGAGGAAATACTGCTGATAAGGTTTAAAAGCTGAAAAGTGCAAAGGGTCACTCTGTTTTTAGTTTGAATGGAGCAGATTTTACATCACACCCTCAGGCTTGCTGTTCACAATTCAATCTTAAAAATGTAACCCCTTAAATAAAATTTTGAAAATTATTTATTTAATGTTTGCCCATTGTAAAATATTTCCTCACCCTAATTTACATTCTTAAATGATCACAGATGGTCCCATCTTTACTGCTGGCAAGGTGTATCACTGCGGAATGTTTGTTTGCGGGAACACCACCTGGTCTCCCAGAATGCTCTGGGGCAGAAGTGAGCTGAAACAACACATGGGGCTTGATTCACTAAGACAAATAGCCTGCCTTATCCGAGTTAACATGCCTTATCAGAGATAACACCCCTTATCTGACTTAACACGCCTTATCAGAGATAACACACCTTATCAAAGTTAATACGCCTTATCAGAATAGCAAAGCGAGTGCTACAAACCCCCAGGGGTTCAGGCAGGACGAGTGGAGCTCTTGTCATTGCCAATTAGCAGGCATATGTTTGTAGCGCTCGCTATGCTACTGTGATAAGGCGTGTTAACTTTGATAAGACGTGTTATCTCAGATAAGGTGTGTTAACTTGGATAAGGCGCGATAACTCTGATAAGGTACTTTTAACTCGGATAAGGCATGCTATTTGTCTTAGTGAATCAAGCCCATGATCTCTCAGAATGATTTGGGACAGAAGGTTGTGTGACAATATAGCCTAGGCTAAGCTTTCTGGGAGGGAGGGGTTACATAGCAATATACAGCAATATATAGTTTTAGGATGTGTGCTGATGCGGAAACCAGGATAATTAAGGTAAAAATGAGCATCCTGAATAATGTATTAAATTCTGGTATATGTCATTATGGTCCCTCTTTAATTATCTCAGAAGTTTATTTTCACCTAGGTTTTCTTTAAAGGTGAAACTCATTTCCCAGAAGCTGGGTAGATCTGTCAAGCACAGCATGTAGTAGTGTTTACTAATGAATTAGGTTTCATTGTCAGCAGCTCCTTGTTCACCCTACAACTGACATAGGGAACTCATCACAAAGACGCTTAGAACTCTTACAATCAAAACTGTATTGCAACCTCTAATTTGCCTTTTATAAAGCTATGACATAGAAAAGAATTCAAGTGTTTGTGTTCGCTCACTCCAAGTGTGCATTGATGAATTAATTATTTTGATAAATGAATCCCACCATCATTTTTAATAATGAAAGTCAATAGACAGGCTATTAAACAGCTTGAAGTGCCATAATAGCTACAGAAAAGAAGAAAGGAACCTTAGTATAGTAAGCAGTAGATACAATGCATGGCATCACCGGAAGGGTTCAGCTCAAATTATCGAGCCATTTTTGCATCGAAATTTGTATTATTAGCGCTAGACTTTATATTTTTACAAGATCATTATGGATTTCACAAAGATACACTTTTTTTGATAATTCAGAACTGTCTTGAAAACCTGTTTTCTCCTGCCCATTGACTTCACTGCATTTGTTGAGAAAGTGTTTTTGTGTACATGCCCATATCTTTTCACACATATCATCTCTGTGAAAATGTGTTTTCTTAATGTGAGAATGTGTTTTCTCATGCACATAGACTTCAATGCATTTGGCACTTGGGAGTTCTCCTGCCCACATTTTCCTGTAATTGATGGTGTAACGAAAATACTCATATATGCTAATCACCAGCATACATTTTAGAAATCAGAAATTGGACAATGATGGGTAAAAAGGGTCTGAGGAGGTGTGGCCCTAGCACTCCAGGCTGGTACTGCTGCACATACATTGTTCACTACTGACATTGTTTACAAAATAAACAATAATCAATAGTAAAGTCATTTAAAGTGAGCCTATACAGAGCTTCAGGTGAGCCATGTTTAAAATCAAGCAACTGAGTCCCATGGGGTTGCAGGCATGTATTTAGTTAGAACATATGACTCATCGCCAGTAAGTCTACATCATTAGACCTGTTATTTTGCCATTTTCTCTGGGGAGACTGGGCAAGTCCCTGATGAGCTGTAGCAGGTGTGCTGCCATGGTACACTATCCATGCAGCCTGGGAAATCTTGTTAGCTAGCATAAAATTCATGTATGTGCATTTGTAGATATCTTTGTTTTACATATCAAGGCTGCTGCTGCTAGGCAGCTTCTTTCTCCACAAAAATTTTAGAAAGTGGTCCAAATGCTGCTTTAAAAACTGCAGAACTGACAGACAGAATCTTGTGTCAGTTCATACATTTTGTTCAAGTGCATTTGTAATTAAATACAATGAAACATGCTTATAAACGGGCACAGTGTCCTCCCATGCTACAAATATAGTGACTGTACAATACTGATTATGTCTGATTAGAACATACAGTATTAGTTCTTTTGTTAAAGTACATGTTTAGAAAAAGGACAATGGGCTTGATTCACAAAGCAGTGGTAATGCATAGCACAACCGTGCTATGCATTTAGCACGCAATGTGACGTGCGCAAAGGTTTGCGTGTGTAAAGATTTATGTGTGCACGCAGCCGAAGGTTGTTGAGCGCTAACCTTTACATGCGCAAATCTTTGCGCGCGTCACATTGCGTGCTAAATGCATAGCACGGTCATGCTATGCATTAGCACTGCTTTGTGAATCAAGCCCCATGTGATTTCAATGTGTCCAAACTGAAAACCAATAACCTATTGTCATAAGAAACTGTTTTCATTTTACTCCAGATCAGTTAAATAGCTGTCAGCTTTGGCAGGCATGTAATAGATGCAGTGTCAAGGTGGTGAGTTGGGCATCTGATACTGCCTAGTAGTTTGTATACCAGTTTCAGGCAATACTAGGCAATTGGCTATCACTGGCGGAATGGCTATTAGTTATGTTAGAATCACTAGCAGATTGGGAAGACGCTCAACTATGAGTAGCTGATGTGCTTCTATATTGGTGGCAAGGGGGACTCCTGTTAGTCATTGGGGGAGAGGGGGGAGGGGTAGTGTTGGGCATTAGGAGGGGGATTACTGTTAGGCATTAGGTGGAGGAATGTTATTAGAATAAGGGATCCGATATGTACGTAGTAAAATAATGGTAATATTATTTTAACCAGCTGAGCGGTCTGGACGAGCTCAGCTCGTCCAACACCGCCAGCGGCTGCCGCTCAGGCCCTGCTGGGCCGATTTTAATGAAATAAAAAGCAGCACACGCAGCCGGCACTTTGCCAGCCGCGTGTGCTGCCTGATCGCCGCCGCTCTGCGGCGATTCGCCGCGAGCAGCGGCGAAAGAGGGTCCCCCCAGCCGCCTGAGCCCAGCGTAGCCGGAACAAAAAGTTCCGGCCAGCGCTAAGGGCTGGATCGGAGGCGGCTGACGTCAGGACGTCGGCTGACGTCGATGACGTCACTCCGCTCGTCGCTATGGCGACATATAAGCAAAACAAGGAAGGCCGCTCATTGCGGCCTTCCTTGTTTATTCTGGGCGCCGGAGGCGATCGGAAGATCGCCTCCGGAGCGCCCTCTAGTGGGCTTTCATGCAGCCAACTTTCAGTTGGCTGCATGAAATAGTTTTTTTTTTATTTAAAAAAAACCCTCCCGCAGCCACCCTGGCGATTTAATCAGAACGCCAGGGTGGTTAATGATATTTTAACTATTGCCATCAGATGGCATTCAATTCAAAAGCAGTCCTCATAATATGTACTCTCCTTTCCCTGCTGTCTGATACCTGGTCCCATATGCAATTCACTTTTTTCATCCTGAGTTTTCTCCTAGGTGATATTTTTAAACTTGTCAATAAATTGCCTTTTATATCACCAACAAGCAAAAAAATACTCAAAATAATTTTTATAATACTTTTTCACCTATTTTTTGGTACTTTTCCCATTGCAAAGTGCTGAAAATGTATACAAAATCGAAGAAGAACAATTATCTTCTAGTAGAAAATTCAGGAGAGAAAGTTAATTGCATATGCCCCCTGGGATCATATAACGTTAACTTTTACTGCTGAGTTCTCTCCTAGGAGATAATTTTCATATTCTGTTTAAAATAACTTTTAAACATTTACAACTAAAAAAGTACCTAAAAGTCATTGAAAAAGTACTATCAAAATTATTTAGAGAATTTTCTTGCTTGATGGTGGCTGCTTACAGGCATTTTATGGCTAGGGCCTCCATGCAATTACCTTTGTCTACTGAGTTTTACTTTTTTCAAACTTGTAACTGAAAAGAGTTTTATTAGTACTTTTCCTCTCACTTTTTGATTATTTTTTCAATTGCAAAGTGCTTAAAAGTAATTCTAAATAGGGGATGAAAAAGTATCTTCAGGAGAAAGTTGATTGCGGCTCTGGGCCCATATTGAATTAACTTTTTCTCCTACGTTCTTTCCTAGGTGATATTTTCAAACGTGTCAATAAAATGGCTTTTAAAGAAAACCAGAGATGAAGCACCCTCATGCATTTTACCATATATATCAATGGGAACATGACAGTAAACAACGGCTCTCTGTTTCATTCTTCTCTGCTAAATCTGCCTGTTATCAGCACTGATAAGAATTCCCGACTGAGTATTCAGTCTAGCTTTTCCCAGAATGATTTTAGCTTAGTCAGTCTTCTGTGATGTCTTTTCAAGCCCAAGTCTTACCCCTTTTGGCGCTTCTTTTCTGCTATTCATCCTCGAAGCAGCAAAACAGAGCCACAAGGGGGCAGGCTTGGACTTGAAAATACATCACAGAAGACTGACTCAGCTATAATCATTCTGGTGAAAGCTAGACTGAATGCTCAGTCAGGGATTCTCATCAGGGCTAATAACAGGCAGATTTAGCAGAGAAGAATGAAACAGAGAGCAGGGTAGGTGTTTACTGTCATTTTCCCATTGATATATATGGTAAAATACATGAGGGTGCTTCGTCTCTGGTTCACTTTAAACCACAAGCAAGCAAGGGAATACTTAAAATAAATTTGATAGTACTTTTCCACCTACTTTTTAATTCTTTTGTGAAAGTACAAAGTGCTGAAAAGTTACTTTAACCTCCCTGGCGGTATGATAAATGTGGTTGCGCGGCCGCGAGAGGGTTTTTTTCAAATTATTTTTTTTTTAGCATGTAGCTAGCCTAGCGCTAGCTACATGCTTCCCCCCCTCCCTGGGGCTTCCCCCCCGTACCTACTGATCGCCGCCGGCGCCGCTTGCCCATAAGGAAATCCCGTTCTGAACGGGATTTGCTTGAGGGCTTCCCCCGTCGCCATGGCAACGAACGTCGTGACGTCATCGACGCCGCCGACGTCGTGACGTCACAGGGAATCCCGATCCACCCCATAGAGCAGCCTGGTCGCGATTGGCCAGGCTGCGCAAGAGGTATGCGGGGGGGCCTGTTTCCGCGGCGGGTAGTGGCGCATCGGCGGCGATCAGACCAAACACGCAACTAGCAAAGTGCTAGCTGCGTGTTTGAAAAAAAAAATATGTAAATCGGCCCAGCAGGGCCTGAGCGACACCCTCCGGCGGCTTACCCCGTGTCACACACGGGGTTACCGCCAAGGAGGTTAAATAGAAGGTGAAAAATTATCTCCTGGGAGAAAACTGAGGTGAAAAAGTTAATTACATATGAGCCCAGTTGTCTTTTATATATATGATTTACCTGTGATAATTCTTTTAAGTGTATAGAAAGCAGAAAGATGAAGCAGTAGGTTGAGAGGAAAAGAACAAAAAAAAACCCTTCTACACAGATTTTTCATATCTCTAAAATTATACCGTTGTGATTTTTTTAGGGGCGTGTTTTGTAGTGCCAAAATATAACTTATCTTTTTTCTTTATGTCAAATTGTCAGAAACTGTCCATATACTTTAAAGATGTATGGATAATGGAAAATGACACACAAGTGACACAAAATAACAGAAGAAAGACTGAAAACACAGTAGTTATCTACCTAAGAGCTGCTGCAATGAACAGTTAATGGTGGGACAGACCGTGCCAGATGATCTGTACCTGCAAAAAATAACATGATCCTTTAGGTAGAGAAGCATTTATTGAAATTTTCATACCTAAACCACTGGTCCACAGTCCTTCTTTACTTTATCTGCCTCTCTTTAGATGGATATAAGGTGTCCAGCGATTGTTCCCATCTAGAGACGGCCAATTAAATAATTCCAAGCTGCATATATGGGCATAACTACAGAGGGCAATGCCGGGTGTGTTTCCAATACAGAAGTCCATTTCCTACTCCAGAATAGGTGTTGTTGTGGCTTTCACTGTGAGGGGTCCAACTTCTTATTCTCCTCCCCATTAGGTGCTGTTGTGGCCTATCTTGTTTTTGGTGAGGGGATGATGATGGTCAGATGAGGTGGAAATAGGTGTGGACTATGAGGAGGCCTCATAGAAGTTTTATTTGGGCACTCCATGATTTGCAGTTACAGCTCTGGCTGCATACAGTTATTAAGATCTCTTTTCCCATCCTTCCATGTACATCAACCCACTCTTTCTAATCACACTGTGGCAGGTGGATAGTGGCTCTGTGAAAGTTGCTGTCCTTACCTTTCCATAGCGTACAGGAAGGGGTGGGATGTGGCAGCACAGTTAAAACAGTGACAGGTGAGATAACACTGGAAAGGTATAGAAGAAAAGGACTAGACTACATGCAGGAAGTTGCACAGCATATGTAACAAAATGAACAATATTACATTATATTATGCAAACAATAGGATAAAAAATGTGATAAGATCTTTTACCAGATAGTATTTTGTATGATATGTTTCTTTATATAAAGGGCCGATCATGGGGTGGAATACAGCTCTTGTAGTTTGAAAAGAGACAGAAAGCAATCTAAGGTAGAAACGAAGCCAGATGTATTATGCTGTAAGAGAGTGAAATAAAAGAGTGCTCCCTGTAAAATATAGAGTAACTGTCATTACTGTTTGACATTCGCTTGACTCAGCAAGTGAAAGCTGTGATGGTTATAGATGTCAGTCCTTAGTAAAATGGCAGTCACAAAACATATTCAGTCCTTATGGGTCTAATCCTCTGTCACCTACAAATAGAGCAAATGAGTACAAGTACAGGGAAAGAAATATATGCATTGGCGCATTTAATGCAAGTACAGCACATATTGAAGTGTCAGGGTACTATTGAAGAAATACAATATATGTGCTGTTCCTGTTGCCTAGAACAACCAGTTTCCAAGGACCATTATTCGACAACAAAAAGAAAAATGTGGAACATTCTAATTTAAAGTACCAGATAACCTGATGTCTACTAGATCTTCCATCAGCCAATGTTATTATTATTCTTTTTTTATTTCTTTACATGAGTTGTGATTGATATCTGTCTGAGGGTATTGGCAACACAGAGTACCTCCAGTATAAAAGAGAGAGCCGGTCATGTCAGGCTCTGTCTTAATGATGCAGAACTAGGGAGAATTCAGGGTTAATTACTTGCCTTATCAGCTGTAATTCATTACCCAGGTGAGGATTTCCCACCCCCCCCCCCCCCCCCAGCAATGAATGCCATCACGCATTGTTTCCAAAGTCTTCTGAAGTGGAAAATACCGCCTGCATTGCCCCAGCCCGCCTCCAAATCGGCAGCCACCAATTGGGCCAGGGCTGCTGAGCTGGGGGCAGGCCGTGGTAACCAGATGGGGTGGCCAGAGCACCTGGGCATTTGGAAGAAAATTGGCCACGCCCACATTTTGGAGGGGAACAGAGCAATCAAGTGATTGAGTAACTCACGGCAATCAGGTAAGCTACTAACCTTCAGACCCCCTTGTGAGGTAACCCCGTAAGTGAGCCATACTTTTGATTCCTCTTTATTAGCACAGTAACATCTACAATTTCTCACTCAATAGTGGTGGTTTCACAGTTAGGATAATTGGCAGATGTGATGGGGGGATGGAGGGGATACAAAAAAAAAAAAAAAAAAAGATGGAAGTGGACTATTTTGAACTCGTGTTGTGACTTTTCGTCTGTGGTACAGTGAGATGGTTCAAAATTGCATGGCATTGAGTATAAAAGCAGCCTTAACGTCCATTTCTTTGTTTTTTTTCCCTATCTACTCCATCCTCCCATCACATCTGCCAGTCATCGTAACTGTGAACCCCTACCACTAATGCGTTAAGCATTGAAGATGGTACTGTGTAGAAAATGTTTTCTAGAACAGAGCAAGGTGTCCAGCTGATGCTACCTTATTTTTCTTTGGACTTACAATGATGGAGATATTATCAATCAATTTGGGGGTGCATGCACTGGTGAGGGGATAAGCGTTAACAGCTAGAACATTTACAAAGGGCTCTAAATGACAGTTCTCTACAGTCAAATTGCAGCATGACTCTCTCTGATAACTAATCAGAGGTCATAAAACTCTCTGTGGCTGAGAAAAACACATCTGCTTGCAGGGAACAAATAACAAATTCAATAGTTCAAGGTTTCTCTGTATGGGAGCTCAATAACACACAAAAATAATACAGATACACCTGAGATAATCAAAAGTAAAATACATTTTAAAATTGATTTTAAAATTGAAATACAAAATAAGACAATGGGATTCCAGGAAAGTATTATTTTGGATTAGGACTATAGATGCAATTGTTTACTCATCAGTTTACTTTTACTTTAGGTTTGCAGGTTAATTAACTTGTGAGACAAACCCACTTCACCATTGAGGAGTTAAAAGCAGCAGAAAGTAGACAGTTTTAAACATAGTGTTAGCACCTATGCTACCTGCTGAGATAGCAGTAGGAGCACTGGAGTGTACAGAGTGCCCACTTGTCTATGGATATGCAAAATCAACAATTTCTAATTTTTGGGAGGTGTCATATCTGCAGGCTTAATGTGAGTTTGAATCAAGGTCCATTTAAATTTTTCCTCTAACTGTATTTTTCAAGCCTTTTGAGCTTCTCACATGACAGCTACCATTCCTCTGTAAAATTTACAAACATTGCCTAGCTAGCACAAGACACCAAGGCACGCAAACTAACATGCAGGACAAATATATCAGAATGACAAGGACACATGAATAAAGGACCCTTCTGACAGGGAACTTACCTAACTTCCTCTTGTTTGCAGTTCATACAAGTCTTCCTTCTTGAAAGTGGGAGTGGGGGGAGGTGTGGATGGTTCCCCCAAGTGGTGGCAGCACTTGGAGGGCCAGTCTGCACCTTCCCATTCTCCTCTTCTCCTTTTGGTGCTGTCGCTCCCAGGACATGCATAACCTTGCAGCTGGGGGCAATTCACAACAGATGAGGAATATTTCCTTTGAGGGAAACATGGATGGTCCCCCCTGGGCCTTGGCAAAGTCTAAGGGTGAGTTGTCAGCATTTCTCTGCCCCCCCCATGGAGCACAGCCAAGGTGCACCTGAGCAGTGCACATGCTTAGGGGGTGTCAGTGCTGCTCCCCATTTCTTGGAGGCACAAGGAGGCCTACACGGGGCACCCCTGTTGAGAATAGATGCAATGTATTTCACATGGTCAAACTCCTGCAGGGAACAGCAGTAAGTTAGTTTTAGACCCTGCATATTGTGGCAGGCAGATACTTTCAGCAAATGCTATGCTATTTTAATTGGTCAATAGACAATCAGGCAGCCAGCATATAGTCAGGGAAACCTGGCCAGAGCACACACTTCTTGTTTTCCTGTTTGTAACTTAACTAGACAGGAAATTGTAACCAAAGGATTAAATATTCTGTGGACCTTCAATATGTTCCAGTAGTACTGTAGATTTAATCGCAGCCACAGAATCACCCACCCATGACACCAGATATCACAGGACAAGGCCAAAACAACTCTGCCTTAGCAATTAGTAAAACTTCATCAGGCAGAAATAGAAAACATTTAAATCGCTTAACCACTTCACCACTGAGGGGTTTTACCCCCTGACCACCAGAGCAATTTTCACCTTTCAGCGCTCCTTCCATTCATTCGTCTATAACTTTATCATTACTTATCGCAATGAAATGAACTATATCTTGTTTTTTCCGCCACCAATTAGGCTTTCTTTAGGTGGGACATTATGCCAAGAATTATTTTTTTCTAAATGTGTTTTAATGGGAAAATAGGAAAAATGTGGGGAAAAAAAAATTATTTTTCAGTTTTCGGCCATTATAGTTTTTAAATAATGCATGCTACTGTAATTAAAACCCATGAAATTTATGTGCCCTTTTGTCCCGGTTATAAAACCGTTTAAATTATGTCCCTATCACAATGTTTGGCGCCAATATTTCATTTGGAAATAAAGGTGCATTTTTTTCAGTTTTGCGTCCATCCCTAATTACAAGCCCATAGTTTATAAAGTAACAGTGTTATACCTTCTTGACTTAAATATTTAAAAAGTTCAGTCCCTAAGGTAACTAATTATGTATTTTTTTTAATTGTAAATTTTTGAATTTTTTTTTAATTACAAAAAAAAAAAAAATGGGGAGTGTGGGAGGTAATGAGTTAATTTTTTGTGTAAAAGTCATTTATTTGTATGTGAAAAATGTGTAGGGTGTAGTTTACTATTTGGCCACAAGATGGCCACAGTAACTTTTTGCTTTATTGCGACCTCCAAGCCTCCTTCCGGAAGCTTGGAGGAAGAATAAGGAGGCTGGACACGTGAGTTTCTTCTCACAATGATCGCGCTGCCCATAGGAGAGCAGCGGGTCATTGTGGGGCTTAGATCAACGAACGGGAATAGATTTTCCCGTTCATTGATCTCCGGGCGAGCGGGCGGCGGCGGTTTTACTAGCGGCGGGCGGCGTGTTTACGAGCGGGAGCGCGGACAGCGTCGGGAACGCGGAAAGTACGTGTTTCTCCGTCCCTGGTTTTTAAAGGATGGAAAAAGGGGCGGAGAAATACGTACGCGCGGGGGTAAAGTGGTTAACAGGGACCAAAACATCAATATCTTAGAGAAGATACACTGCAAAACTCAACACGTTTGATTATCAATCCAAGGTGATCACACTGCTCAGTGATTCAAACATAAATGAATTTCACTGGAGAGACCCAATAAGCAGTTAAAATGAAAATGTCATTGACTGTTTACTTCATCTGGAAAATGACAGAACAGCACAGCGATCCCGTATATAGCAAGAGTGTAAGAGGAACTCAAGAGGATCTTCAACAGACACTACATCCCTGTTTTCTTCAATCACAGCAACAAGCAGACAGAAACTTACACATTCCGAGGATCCAACACCCAAGCAAGGCAACTTGCTGTGTTCAGTCCACAAAAAATGGCTCCCAGGAGTGAAGCAGGTAATTTGGGCAATAGCGTCCGAGCAGTAGAATTGACGCCACAAAAAACACATTTTAATTGCTGCTATAGTCACACCCAGAGGGTAGTCTGGGTGCCGACGACGCATGATGAACATCGGAAGTAGGCGAATCAAATATTGGCAGAGGGAGTTTTTAGCAGTGAAGGCAGCCCAGGTTTTAGTTGGAGAGTGTGGCACAAGGAGTAGTTTAGTGTTAGGCATTAGTAGAGGGAGGGTTAGTGTAAGAAGAGGGTTAGGTGATTTTCATATATTGGTAAAAATTACCAGAGTTCTGCTATAAAATGAATCACTGCTCAATAGTAGGATATCTGTAATTTACTGATGTTTTACTAGTAGCAGCTATTCCCGGTGCTGAAGCTACTGTGGCATCTTTTTTTGCATGTACACTCCAAGATGGGAGAATGGGGTTGTCTATTTCAAAGTGGAGCAACAATCTATAAGGGCCTTTTGCATTATCTGTAATCAATATACTGTACAATGCTTTTTTTTCCCGTTTGCCTAACACTTTGACACAATACTCCACATTTAGCCAGGCACACAATCAACATAAGCATAATAGTGTAATCATGGCCGGATTTCCGCACAGGCCTCCTAGGCCGGTTCCTAGGGCGGAAACCTGCCGACAGGAGAGCTGGGGCGGGTGTCACACACCGGCAGCAGAACAGCTGTTTTTCCATAATTTGCTGTCTGTTGCTGCGCTGTCCCCAGTCTCCCCTGCGTGCATAGCATAGAGCAGAGCGCCCCTCCCCTTCCCTTCTCTCCTCTGTGACACTATGGGGCGGGGCTGAGAAGAGACAAGCCGTGAAGCCGGGAGATTTGAGCTCAGGAGGAGGAAGTCAGCAGACGGGTAGGCAACTGGAGTCAGCGCTGTGAGGATTGAGGAGGGAGAAGTGTGTGTGTGCAGAACTACAGGCATTTTACACACTTCGTCCTAAGCTGCTGTGGAGTCCTGAGTGACCAGCTGTCTCCCTCTCCCTCCTTCTTCCTCTCCCCCTGAGACTGTCACTTTGTGACTTCTGAAACTGCAGGCTGCCTGACGCTCCCCTACTGTCCTGCTGGCTTCTATCACTCACTCACTCTCCATACAGCCCCCTCTCTCTTTCTGTGTTGTTAATCAGGCAGCTCTTCTCCTCCCCTCCCACAGTCATTTCCCTGTCACACAAACAAGGATATTCATGTATGCCATGTTCCTTTTGTTATTCCTACTATAGCCACACTCTAATGCCCTACCATATTATTATGATGTATTTATATGGCACTGATATCTTCTGCAGCACTTTACAGAGTCATGCCACTGACTGTCAGAGGAGCTCACACTCTAATCCTACCATAACCATAGTCTAATGTCCTATCATTATGTATTTATCTAGCGCTGATACCTTCGGCAGCACTGTACAGAGAACATGGTCAAGTCACTGACTGTGCTCTGGGCAGCCCACAATCTAACCCTACCATAGTCATAGTCTAATGTCCTACCATATCATTATTATGTATTTATGTAGCACTGACATCTTCTGCTGCACATTACAGGGTACATAGTCATGTCACTGACTCTCCTCAGAGGGGCTCACAATCTAATCCCTACCATAGTCATAGTCTAATGTCCTACCATATTATTATTATGTATTTATACAGCACTGACATCTTCTGCAGCACATTACAGGGTACATAGTCATGTCACTGACTCTCCTCAGAGGGGCTCACAATCTAATCCCTACCATAGTCATAGTCTAATGTCCTACCATATTATTATTATGTATTAATACAGCACTGACATCTTCTGCAGCACATTACAGAGTACATAGTCATGTCACTGACTGTCCTCAGAGGAGCTCAAACTCTAATCCTACCATAGTCATAGTCTAATGTCCTACCATATTATTATTAAGTATTTATACAGCACTGACATCTTCTGCAGCACATTACAGAGTACATAGCCCTGTCACTGACTGTCCTCGGAGGAGCTCACACTCTAATCCTGCCATAGTCATAGTCTAATGTCCTACCATACTATTATGTATTTATCTAGCACTTATACCTTCTGCAGCACTGTACAGAATGCATAGTCGCTATCCTCAGTCAATTTAATCACCTTAATCTTGTGATCAGACTCTCTAACCTGAGATGGTACACTGGACTTTACAGTATATATATACTCACCTGGGACTTCTCCAGCCCCATGAGCCCTGTGGCCTCCCTCTGGCCTCTTTGCCCCTCTGTTCTGGCGCTATGACTCCCGGTAATCCCCTGCGATGTGGGCACCCTCTGTCACGCTCTTGTCCCCAGGAGCGTCCTGTGCAGTACTGCTGCGCAGGCACAAAATGCACCTGGACGCAGCAGCGCAATGAGGGGTGCACGTCTGGACGAGCTGCGCATGTGCAGAAGAGCACTTCCAGACGGATTACCGGGAGGCATACATACCGGGAGGCTACAGTGCTCATTGGGCTGGAGAAAGCCCCAGGTAAGTATAAATAAAGCCCAGTGTACCATCTCAGGGTCACATAAATTTTAACCCTTTTTCCCACAATCCTATTGTCAAATTCCTAGCCTTACCCTAAATTGCCAAAAGGCCTAGCCTTTAATCTCCACTAACCACTTTTTTTTTTTGTAAATGCCTAACCCTAATATCCTGATCTATCAGATCCTAATTCCGCTGATTGACATGGGGCGGCTGAAGGTAGTGGGCCTTGGGTGGTAAAAAGTACAAATCCGGCCCTGAGTGTAATTTAGTGTTGGCGGAAGAATAAGAATTAGCTGTGCTAATAAAATGGCTAGTAGTCTCCTTAAAGAGGCACTTAAGTCATTAAAAAAATGAGTTTTACTCACCTGGGGCTTCCTTCAGCCCCCTGCAGCTGATCGGTGCTCTCGCCGTGTCTCTCTGATCCTCCCGTCCCCGCCGGCGACCACTTCCGGTTTCGCCGTCAGGACCCGACAGGCATGGGAACGCGAGTGATTGTTCGTGTTCCCAGCCACAATATCGCCCCCTATGCTGCTATTGCGGCCTTCTGGCATGATATGTGACATGAAGAGATAAAACTCCCCAACGCCTTAATCTTTGGTTATCTGGCTTGTAGTCACTGCCATGCATCCCCTTTTATTATTTCTCCCTGCTCTAAACACAATAGGGGAATGATAGCTGAGTGAGTTGTGCGCCCCCTGCTACACTGCGCCCTAAGGCTGGAGCCTCTACCTCGACCCAGCCCTGTCTGTGCTGGAACAGTGGGCTCTATGAGGCTCTAGTATGGTAAGTATGTAACTTTTTTTCCTCTCCACACTTCAGGTTTCCTTTTTAGGGGTAATTTCTAAATTACAGTAAATACTGTACATTTTTAATATTTCAGACTCCTTTGCAAATTTAAATTGCAAAAGGGTAGTCAACAAAGTGAGCTTTAGGACGATCTAGCACTGTTGCCTTTCAGCTGCTGGGTCTGGAATTGAATGGTCAACAGGGATACCGATTTATGAAAAGCGCAACAAGACCTAAGCCATATGCAGTGTAGCTGACGTGGCAACCATTAAGAACCCTTGTTTCATGTAATTACTGAATTCATATTAATTGCATTAAATATTTGCTACAGTTGTCTTTGCTCCTGTATTGATAAAACAGTCCGACTATCTGCTTGGAGACTATATAATCCCCTCTTAGGGCTAGTTCACACTAAGGTGCTTCTGGGGGGCCTTTTAGAACCTTGCTGATTGACAGCAAAGCATTGTGAGTCACTAATGTATCCCTATGGGATCATTCATACTGCAGCATTTGCAATTTGCATAAATCGCAAGCGTGCTGCATGCAGCATTTTGGGGGGGATTGAGATGTGATTCTTGATCCTCTGAATGGAAATCACAAAATGATGTGCTGTAAAATAGCAAATCTTGGGCAGCTGCAATTTGCTTTTTGCACTCCGAGTGTGAAGCAGCCCCTGGCTATTGTGTAGGCTTTCTCTGTGCTTTCCTCTCTTATGTATGGGATACAGTACGTACTGGAGATACAATGGGCCTGATTCACAAAGCGGTGCAAACTGTTTAGCACGGGTGTGCTAAACAGTTATCACGTGAAGTGCATTTCGTGGACTCTTGCACGCGCAAAGTGCCGCAATTCGCGCGACCGCAGACTTTTGCGCGCGCAATTTGCCGCGATTCACGCAAATCATAACAAATTGCGTGCCCAAAAGTCCGTGATTGCGCGAATTGCGGCATTTTGCGCGTGCAAAAGTCCGCAAAATGCACTTCACGTGATAACTGTTTAGCACACCCGTTCTAAACAGTTTGCACCACTTTGTGAATCAGGCCCATTGACATATAGCCAGGTTAAAGAGTGTGTACTTGCGTTTTTAGGGTTGTAGATGTGATATTAGTTAGGGAGGTACTGAGATAATATTTTCCTACGCTGTGAAGTAATAAATGTGCAGTGTGTTGCTAGCACTACATACTGTAAATACAGAAAATAAATAATAAAGCATTAGGTAGAATAATAAAGCATTAGGTAGAATCATTTGCCACAGTGTGTGTTTCCTAGACCTCTCTGCTTGCTTCCTTCAACGCTGCTGTAGAAAGGATCGTAAAGTGAACTGGAATTCTCAATGCCAGCAGCCAGCTTTAATTCACTTTACAAATGAGTTTCTCACGTTAAAGGTATGCTATTCTCCAAGATCAATACAATTAGTGAAAATTGTCACCACAAGCCAACCGCTTACAGCGTACAATGCAGTAATCTGCACATGGAGAGAGAAACACTGAATATTCCTCACCCCAGTAGTCACACTCAGGACAAAACAGGTAAAAAGGTTGCCGTAGGCACCCTAATAAACGTGGCCCCACCATAAGCGCCAATGTTATATCGTGGAGAAAAAGTAACTGATGCACCGGACGTGGCTTAATACAGTGGAGTGCAACTTACTAGACAAATGACTAAATTGGATAAAAGAGAGGAAGCAGTAATGCACATCCACTAAAAGGCAAAACTTTAATGCAAAAATATTAAAATTGTAAAAGCATACAAAACCGCACACAGAGAGAGTACAAGGCAGTGGGTGATAAGCGTCAATGATCAATGGCTAATAGTGGCAAGTTGGGTGCCAGAGGCACCAGCTATTTGTAGCTAGAGTGGGGCCGAACCTCCGATTTTCGGTTCGCGAACCGGGTTCGCGAACCTTCGCGGAAAGTTCGGTTCGCCGAAAAGTTCGTGAACCGCAATAGACTTCAATGGGGAGGCGTACTTTGAAAAAAAAAAATTTATGCTGGCCACAAAAGTGATGGAAACGATGTTTCAAGGGGTCTAACACATGGACCCCCAGGTGGAGGAGTGGGATACATGCCAAAAGTCCCCGGGAAAAATCTGGATTTGACGCAAAGCAGAAATCACATTAAATGCTAAATGACAGGCCTAAAGTGCTTTAAAACATCTTGCATGTGTATACATCAATCAGGGAGTGTAATTAGAGTACTGCTTCACACTGACACACCAAACTCACCATGTAATGCACCGCAAACAGCTGTTTGTGTAGTGACGGCCGTGCTGGACTGGTGCGCACCATGGCGAGAGTGCAGGTTTTGGTGGCTTTACAGCCCATATGGTCGCCTGGCTGATGTAGCTGAATGACAGAACAGGTATACAGTGGCGGGTTCACTGAACACAACAGGTATGCAGTGGCGGGTTCACTGAACAGGAATACAGTGGCGGGTTCACTGAACAGAACAGGTATGCAGTGGCGGGTTCACTGAACAGAACAGGTATGCAGTGGTGGGTTCACAGAACAGGTATGCAGTGGCAGGTTCAGTGAACAGGTATACAGTGGCGGGTTCACTGAACAGAACAGGTATACAGTGGCGGGTTCACTGAACAGAACAGGTATGCAGTGGTGGGTTCACAGAACAGGTATGCAGTGGCAGGTTCACTGAACAGGTATACAGTGGCGGGTTCACTGAACAGAACAGGTATACAGTGGCGGGTTCACTGAACAGCACAGGTATGCAGTGGTGGGTTCACAGAACAGGTATGCAGTGGCAGGTTCACTGAACAGGTATACAGTGGCGGGTTCACTGAACAGAACAGGTATACAGTGGCAGGTTCACTGAACAGGTATGCAGTGGTGGGTTCACTGAACAGGTATGCAGTGGTGGGTTCACTGAACAGGTATGCAGTTGTGGGTTCACAGTACAGGTATGCAGTGGTGGGTTCACAGAACAGGTATGCAGTGGTGGGTTCACAGAACAGGTATGCAGTGGTGGGTTCACAGAACAGGTATGCAGTGGCAGGTTTACTGAACAGGTATGCAGTGGTGGGTTCACAGAACAGGTATGCAGTGGTGGGTTCACAGAACAGGTATCCAGTGGTGGGTTCACAGAACAGGT
This sequence comes from Hyperolius riggenbachi, assembly GCF_040937935.1. Classification (NCBI taxonomy): domain Eukaryota; kingdom Metazoa; phylum Chordata; class Amphibia; order Anura; family Hyperoliidae; genus Hyperolius; species Hyperolius riggenbachi. Next base: position 171,444,724 of record NC_090646.1, read on the forward strand.
ATGCAGTGGTGGGTTCACTGAACAGGTATGCAGCGGTGGGTTCACTGAACAGGTATGCAGTGGTGGGTTCACAGTACAGGTATGCAGTGGTGGGTTCACAGAACAGGTATGCAGTGGTGGGTTCACAGTACAGGTATGCAGTGGTGGGTTCACAGAACAGGTATGCAGCCAGGAACAAGCTAAGCCTAACTAATCTTTCCCTATGAGAGACAGTCTGCAGCAGCTCACCCTACTCTCACTAACGCAGGCACACGAGTGAGCGTAATGGCCGCCGCTGCCTGCCTTTTATTGGGGGGGAGTGGCTCCAGGGGCTAGTGTAGCCTAATTGGCTACACTGGGCCTGCTGACTGTGATGTAGAGGGTCAAAGTTGACCCTCATGGTGCATTATGGGGCGAACCGAACTTCCGCAAAAGTTCGCCTGTGGGACGCGAACGCGAACCACTGAAGTTTGCATTGAACCGTTCGTAGGCGAACCGTTCGGCCCAACTCTATTTGTAGCTGCAGTTTGCATAGTGGTTTGCCCGGCCCCCACTATTTTATTTTATTGTGGGCCTCTGGTGCAAAAATAACCACTAATAGCCAATGATATTGATGGATGAGGGGGTTCCTTAGTGTAAGGAGTGGAGGGAGGGAGTGTTTTAAGGTTAGGCACCACCAGGTCGGTTAGCCAGCGCAAGGGTCCTCCTTAGAGTTAGGCAGAGCCAAGGAGGGTCCTTAGTGTTAGACCACCACGGGGGTTTTAGGGTTAGGCAGCACTAGGAGGGCCAGTGTTAGGGTAAAATTAGGTTAGATCTTAATTTAATATCAGTAAAGAATACCGACATTATATTATCAGAATTAACTGGTAGATTATAATAATTTCACTGATATTCTACTAGTGACTATCTCCAGTGCCCCTTTCTACTGTAGACCCTTTTTTCCTTTTTTTCGGAACCTATTTATAAGTGCTGATATGCAGAAATAAAAGCACTTTTCTATAGATAGCCATTTTATAAAAGTGTCAATAAGCTAAAATAATTGGCACTGCCATAGGAATCACCATTTTCCATGACAGCCACTATTGTTGCTTATTAAAAGCAATGGAGTAAGTGACAATGGCAATATTTATAAAAAGGAAATCAGCTGATCCCGACTTTATGTATAATCGAATAGCATTCTCTACTTTGCAAGAGGCCAAAGACATGAATGGAGAACAAATATATTTACCACTCTGATCCACTATCATAACACAAAGTTGGCCATACACTATTTATCACTCAATTTAGGTTTCGATCAATACTACAATGAATATAATGATCAATATAAGGATTGATTATTTTGCTACCAACTAAAGGCCATCTTTGTTGATCAATCTGCCAACCAATTTATCAATCGATTAATTGATCATTATATTGATCACAGTTGCTCAAATCCACTTCAATGTATGACCGGTCAAGTATTTTGTCTAGTCAAAAGTCTAATTGGGAAAAAAATTGTACAGTGTTTGTCTACCTTAAGTCAATGGACCCCAGATCATTACTTTTCTTTTTTGGGGTGAGAGCGAATGGTCCATTTGCCACTTTCAAATGAAAGCATCTTCCCTACTGTAGTGTTGGTGTTCAAATTCATAATATAAAATGCGGAATAACCAGATATTTTCATACACCACAGTTCACCAGTACCGAACAAGCAGACAGGGTCAGTGGCAGTTCGCTTACATGAGTTTCACGGTGCACTCCACTTAAAGGATACCAGAGCTAAAAACATTAGGAGAAACAAGGGGAGCAGGTATTTATGGGGAGCTGTCCTAATGGACACCGCTCCCCCGTTCTCCTGTGTCCCTCTCCTTTCTTACCTAAAGCCCTCCAGCAGCCTCTTCCGAGTTCCCGGAGTTGGGCATCACTGCGCAGGCGCTGACCCTGCTGTGCACGTCCTACAACATGTGACCACGGCAGGAGTGCACTGCGCATAACATCACGACTATATCATGCACAAGCGCAGAGCACTCCTGGCCGCGCTATTGGCCGAATTTGAACCCCAACACTATTCTTCAAACCACCACTGTAGTATAATCATAGCAGGCAATCAATACACTGATCACCATCATAAACGTCAAACAAAAAAAACAAAACAGAACAACACTGTAGATATTGATAACTTAAAGGGGCCCTCTGATTTTTAAAAATTAAGAATACTAAACTATTACTAGGTTCTCACTTCTTTATAAACTGGCCCCTTAGAGAATGTATCTGGTGTGCTGCTAGAGGGGTTAAATTGGTGCACCAGGCAGGAAGTGGTTAAGTATCTTTAGTACAATCAGTTATTAAATCGTCTGCCCTCACTTTGAGAAAAAAAATGAATGTTTGTAGTGGTGTGAGTGTGGTGGACTCACACCAGTCATACCAAAGCTTTAAGCAAACTGCATCTGTTTAAGAAACAGAACACTGGAGTATGCTCCTTGTTATTATCTTTATTGTGAGCATCTTGGAGCAGCTGTTAATAAATCTGTCTAGTGAGAGCGCCTTTCTCCAGCATCTGATAATGGAAAGCGATACAGCAGCTGACATTGTGCAGAAACAATGCAAAGTCTGTATGCAGAATACGTGTGGGCTCTCTGAAAAGTACTCTCACACACATACTACTATTCAGCCTCTGCTGTAAGCACAATACATCATGAAATATAACTAACAGTACATGATCCTTATAGCAAAACCATACATTTTAGGGTATTTTAACTATGCAAGCTGACTCTTTCAACCATCCACAGTCTGCTAATGCAACAGAATGGGTAGAGCTGCTCTGAATGGTCATTCAAGTAGTCCCAAGCTGTGGATGTCAGTCCAGCTTTGTAGTTGCCTCCTCTCCTTCTAATTCCTCATTGTTTTCTCCCGTGCTGGCGGGGAGGCTCACACTTGAACAGCTTACATCAAACATGTTAAAGAGTGAAAGAGGCAGATGGACTGACAGCTCATATGACGTCTGCACTAAGGCGGGGAGGTCCCTGAGAAGAGCAGATCTGAGGGAGTGGGCATGGCTTCGGCTTGGCTCAGACACTGACTAGGGAGTTGTGCTGTGCAGGCGCTGTCCACTTATCTGCTGGTTCTGAACTCTGGACCGCAGCCAGCTGCCTTTCCTGCCCTCCGCTCAACAAAACGGGAGTGAGGAGCTCCGGACGCTACTGGGGGGAGACTTCACACGTCTATCTTCTCTACACATCTGCACTTGCATCCAGGAGATCGAGGGGGTGTACCATAGGAAACCTTGTTCTGGATACCGCTTTAATCGCTTGGTGTTGGGAATTTAATCTTGTTTTGCCTAAACACTTTCTGGATTTAGTAGTGCACGCGTCGCTGGCTTTTTGGATTACCCTAAAACACCCGTAAAGTCTCCATACAGCACAGGTATGATATGTGGATCCGATTGCACTTGAGTGGAAACTGTATCACGTTTTGAAAGCATTGCCGCTCTTCTCTGCTGTTATCAGTAGCTCGTACAGCGATTATTACTGTTTTCAGGGGATTAACCCTCCAGGCCATCTTGTTGACAGCATATAGTCTTGTGTGTTGCAACTTTTCAGCAAGTTGATATAAAAGTTTCATTTGATGCTCAGCACAGCCTCTGCTGTTCTGCTAAGAGGTCAGTGCTGATGTGAGATATTTTTTAATGAATGGCCATTCAGTTGAGCTCTGCCCATGCTGTTGCCCTGGCAGTCTGTTGTTCAGTTAGTTAAAAGAGTCTGCTTGCATATTGAATTATTTTAGCATGCATGCTTTTACCGTAAGGAGTGCTACTGTTTAACACTTGGTGTGTTTCGCTGGCATCGTGTTTACAGCAGAGGCTAAATGGCATGGGTACTTTCCAGAGAGCCCACATGTACTCTGCATACAGGCTTTGCATTGTTCCTACACAATTCAGCTGCTCTATTGGCTTTCTATATCAGATGCTGGAAAAAGGCACTCTCGCTAGACATATTTATTAACAGCCTTTCCAAGACGCTCACAAATGACCATACTAATAAGTAATATATTCAAGCGGTGCATTTCCTAAACAGATACAGTTTGCTTTGGTTTTGACTCGTGTGACCACTAGGAACATCTTAAATGAGGATTGGGGCTATACAGTATGAGCTAAGTGTGTTTCCGTTGACCCTGGTTGGATTACAGGCAAACTGGTGTCCTGTTCAAGAAGCCTAAAGGTGCCCATCTGCAATATAATCTTGATCATTGGCATAGAAATAAGGGATTCAGAGGTTGCAACCGCACCAGGGCCCCTGGACCAGAGGGGCCCCTCAGGGGCCCTCCTTCATCCACCTTATTAGATTTTCATTGGTGCTATATTAGTAATAAACCCCTCTATATGTCCATTGATTAGTAGTAAACCTTAACCAACTGTTTTCTTACTTTGATTACACTTCTCAGACACTGAAACTGTCCTTGGTAAGTTTTGGGGCTCTATATCCATATAAATAGAGTGCTTGGGGTCCTATTTAAAACTCACACTGGGGCTCCAAGCTCCTCAGCTACAACACTGATCTTGATTGTACAATCTTACCAAATGTATGTAGTAAAATGGTATACTGTCAATATACTTTGGATGGATACTGTAGGTAATTCTCATCTTACAAAGAATTGGTAAAATTGTATAATCAAAATTGTATAATTAATGGGCACTCTTACTCCCCTTCTCAACCACCACCACCCATCCTAACCATAGCTAACCTTAACTCCTTACTGCCTGGTGCCTTACTTTAACCTGCCTGGTGCATACCATTACCCCTTACACCCAGATGCGAATCTACCCTGAATCTAACCCCTAACCTTCCAGCAAAGCTCCAAGCCTTAACCTTCTAAACAGGGACACATTGATGCACAGGGTAAATCGATAGGACACCTGCTACCCACATTATGTTACTATCAAGCGTAAAAAGCCGGGTGAGGCGAGCTCTGTGCTCCTCTCTCCCAGTACAGATTGCTGTGTTGCACGCCGTAAGCGTTTGGCTTGTGTGGACAATTTGCACTAATCGTATTGATCCCGGAAAATAGCATGCCATGAACGTGACAAACTCATTTGTAAAGTGAATCAAAGCTGGCTGCTAGCAATGAAAATCCCGGTTCACTTCATGATCATTTCCACAGCAGCTTTCAGGGAAGCAAGCAGAGTGGTCCAGGCAACACCATTTCCAAATGATTCTCCCTAATGCTGTAGTATTTATTTACTGTATTTATGTAGTGCTATCACTGCACATCTCTATACATAACCTCAGTACCACTCTATGTTATGTCACATCCACAATCTAAAATAAACCCCCACAAACAATAATCTGGCTGTATGTCGGTTAATCCACCAGTACATGTGCATGCCAGGCTCGAGGAAGGAAAGCAGAGTACACATAGAGATTTACACAACAGGTATAATGGGATTATTCAACTCCAAGCAGATAGTGGGGCTGATTTATTATAATGGAAGCAAAAAAAAAAAGTAAAGCAAAAGGGTAACAGCTACTAAGACCAACCATATATTCTGGCGTATAAGACTACTTTTTAACCCTTGAAAATCTTCTGAAAAGTCAGTGGTCGTCTTATACGCCGGGTGTCATTGATGCCGGGTGATATGCCCTATCCTGTTACCGGCTCTCAGATCTCGCTGCTGAGGACTGTAGTGAATCGCCGCAGGCCCACATGTGCGAGATCTGAGAGGCAGAGAAGGAGGTAAATAGGATACAAGGGTGGACCAGAAAGGTGAAAGAGGAGTGTTTTATGGGCTCAGCGCAATCTATTCTTCCATATCGTTCTGATAAACAGGTAGACAAGGAGAGTTACATAGTTACATAGTTATTTGGGTTGAAAAAAGACATATGTCCATCGAGTTCAACCAGAAAATAAAGTACAACACCAGCCTGCTCCCTCACTTATCCCTGTTGATCCAGAGGAAGGCGAAAAACCCTTACAAGGCATGGTCCAATTAGCCCCAAAAGGGAAAAAATTCCTTCCCGACTCCAGATGGCAATCAGATAAAATCCCTGGATCAACATTATTGGGCATTACCTAGTAATTGTAGCCATGGATGTCTTTCAACGCAAGGAAAGCATGGTATAGAATTTGCCATAACTACTTCCTGCGGCAATGCATTCCACATCTTCATCACTCTTACTGTAAAGAACCCTTTCCTAAATAAATGGATAAAACGTTTTTCCTCCATGCGCAGATCATGTCCTCTAGTCTTTTTGAGAAGGCCTAAAGACAAAAAGCTCACCCGCTAAGCTTTTATATTGCCCCCTGATGTATTTATACATGTTAATTAGATCCCCTCTAAGGCGTCTTTTCTCTAGAATAAATAAACCAAGTTTATCTAACCTTTCTTGGTAAGTGATACCTTTCATCCCACGTACCAATTTTGTTGCTCGTCTCTGCACCTGCTCTAAAACTGCAATATCTTTTCTGTAATGTGGTGCCCAGAACTGAATTCCATATTCCAGATGTGGCCTTACTAGAGAGTTTAACAGGGGGAATATTATGCTAGCATCTCGAGTTTATATTTCCCTTTTAATGCATCCCAAAATTGTGTTAGGTTTAGCTGCAGCGGCTTGGCATTGAGTACGATTATTTAACTTGTTGTCGATGAGTACTCCTAAGTCCTTCTCCAAGATTGATGTCCCCAACTGTATCCCATTTATTTTGTATGGTGCTAGACCATTGGTACGACCAAAATGCATGACTTTACATTTGTCAACATTGAATTTCATCTGCCATGTATGTGCCCATATAGCCATCCTATCCAGATCCTGTTGCAATATGACACTATCTTCCTGAGAGTTGATGATTCTGCACAATTTTGTATCATCTGCAAAAATAGCAACATTGCTCACTACTGCATCTACTAGGTCATTAATAACTAAATTGAAGAGCACTGGACCCAGTTCAGACCCCCGTGGGACCCCACTGCTAACAGTCACCCATTTTGAGTACGATCCATTGACCACAACTCTTTGTTTTCTGTCCATTAGCCAGTACCCCATCCATGCACACAGACTCTTCCCCAGTCCTTGCATCCTCAACTTTTGCACCAGACTTTTGTGTGGGACAGTGTCGAAGGCTTTTGTATATCACATCTACAGCATTCCCAATATCCACATTAGCGTTCACTACCTCATAAAAGCTGAGCATGTTAGTCAAACAGGACCTGTCTTTAGTAAAACCATGTTGATGCTGAGAAATAAGATTATTTTCTTCTATGAAGTCATGTATAGCATCTCTTAGTAACCCCTCAAATAGTTTGCATACAACTGATGTTAAGCTTACAGGTCTATAATTTCCTGGATCTGATTTTATATGTTGCGTTGCAGTCTGGGTAACTCATGCGTTTACAGTGGCAGTGAGGCATGCATTGATTGTACTGTATTGCTCACTGTATGGTCACACCCTGCAGTGTGATGTTTCAGCTATGTTGCATTGCAAGCTGACTGCAATGCAACCAACTCAGTGTGAAAGGGCCTTAAAAGGACACTTGTGCCTTAGTCACATTATCTTACATATTTGCATACACTCTTTCAGATGTGTGGGATGCACATTTATAGGCGCTACCTGTGTGCTGTCCACAAAGGATGCAGCATGCCATCAGTTATCTAAACATGCATGCAAAAATGCAGTAGATGTCAATGAGCCCAATGATTAACACTGGGTGTGAGTTTTAATGCGGTTTTGCCTTAAAACTGACAGCATCCTACATAGGGCCATATTCACTGAATATTAGTAAACTTGCCATGTGCTCCCAATTTTACCATTACTTACAGAAACTGTGTAGGGCACATTATGCAATAAGTGCAACCACATTCCCTGTGTAGGGCACATTATGCAATAAGTGCAACCACATCACTTGCATTTCTAGTGTAGCACATGGTAAAATTGCCATGTACTACCTGCGCACGGCAACTACTAATATTTAGTGAATATGGCCCACAGTGTGAAGAAGCACTTACCTTACCAGTGTGACTTCCCTGGTGTTCATGGGTCATGTGTACCCGAGATGACAAGAGACATGATGAGATGGGCATGCATATGTTGAGTGCAAAGCATACAAATAACGAGAGTTAACTTTCAGGTATGCAAGGGACATTTTCTCTCCAGTTGGGACCAAGTCTAACCCTCACAGATAAGGTATTACAGCCATAAAATTATTTCTTGGAAGAGAACTGCTTCTGAGTTCAAGGAATAGATAAAAAAAGGTCAATAGTTCATATATTTTAGCTCTCGGACACTAAAACATTAAAACTACATTTTAAGTTTTTAAACATAAAATAAGAATGGGCGATATCTAAAAAAAAGTAATTTTCAGGAGTAGGATAATAGATACAATTGCTTATCTCATCAGTTTATTTACACCTCTAGTTCACTTTAAGCATTACATTTTTACTGCAGACTGGACAGAGAAAAACTCTTGCATGCAGAACTTCTCTGGCGTGTAAGGTTTACCTTCGAAAGACATTTCCTATGCTTAGAACAGGAACAAGGGTGTTCATCTGTGTAATGTGTGTGGTGTCTAAAAAGGTGTCCTTTCTTAGCACAAGTTTTTTTTTTTTAAATCACACCCAGAACATTGGTTAGTCTTTAATTCCATTTGCAGACTTTCTCTTGCATATGTAATGCTGCTCACATTCCCTATCTCCCCTTGTGTAGCCCTTCTCTATGACACACGCTATATTATGGCCTATGAAGAAATCCAGCCTTATGTTTTCTCAGGCAGGTAATGATGAATAGATGCCCCATCCCACTTTTTTCTATAATGGTGAACTTTTTTTAAGCAGAAGAATAGTTTGTGTATAGTTCTAAGAAACTTTCTTAATCTTCAGGGTCAATATCAAACCCACCAATCCTGTTAAACCACTTTAGAGCATTGTGATTTCACCCTCCCAATTGCCTTAAGTACATTTCATGTAAAGTTTTCCTTTTAGGAAAATTTCAGCAAAACAGAAAATCACGTTGGCTTCAATTCATTTAGCTTATCTCTTGTCTTTAATAACGTTTCTAGAGTTATCACCATGGTGATAAGGCATGTCGTATTCAGGAAACATTTTACCTCAGGAAAACCTAAAGTTAATTCCTCTGTCTTTCAGTTAAAGGGAGATCTCTAACGTTAGTTAACTCTTCAATCCTTAAAATAACTCCAGAATTCTAAAGTTAAAGACAAGCTGTTAATTAACTGCATGTGAAAATAACTACAGAGGAGGCAACTTAACCACTTCAGGACCATAGTGCTAAACCCCCCTAAAGACCAGGCTATTCCATTCAAAATAGGCCACTGCAGCTTTAAGGCCTTGCTGCAGGGCTGCACAACACAGAACACTAGTGATCCCCCCCCCTTTTCTCCCCACCGACAGAACTTTCTGTTGGTGGGTTCTGATCGCCCCCCAGTTTATATTTTTTTTAACAAATATTTATAGTCATTTATTAAATAAACATATTTTTTGTATCCTGTTCTCCCTCTTCCTCTCACCCCCTCCTCCAGCCAATCACAGCGATCGGCAGTCATAGGCTTCAGCCTATGGGAGCCGATTGCTCTCTTGTGACCCAGGGGGACTGCAGACTGCAGATTGCAGTGCTGTACTTAGTAAAAAGACTAGCAAAACTGTCTAACAGACTGAAGGTGGGACGGAGCTCCACCTCCCAAGCAGGAGATGCTTGGGAGGTGTGCAATCTCCTGCAGTAGCCGGCCCCAGGACTTCATGCCAATTGGCGTTAGGTGATCATGGGGCTGCTGCCGCGGTCACGCCTATTGGCGTGATGCGGTCTTTAGGTAGTTAAGGAATGAAGAGATAATATAACTCTCTCACTGTGAAAACGTATCTCTACACGTTAATAAGGCAAGCTTTGATGTGTGGTGGTAAGTTTTCTCTTGCTTTATTATCTCCAGCGAGATCTTAGTGAATTGAGGCCATTATCCCTCAGGGCAAATGAAAACTCACCTGTCAGGGGGTAGAGGTTTGAAATGCTAAGCCGGGGTCATACAAGACTATACTGAAGGTTGTTGAAAGGCCAGTAAATTATTAGTTGTGTGAGTGAAATCACAGGTCCACATGATTATTTATTTATTTATTTTTTCAAGCCAGTTTTGCACGGTCACTTATAATCTCGATGACTTTGTTACTAGAGATGCCTTAAAGAAGCACCATAGTGACAAATAGTATAATATAGTAAATTATTCAGGAGATCTACATTTATAAGTTGTGTGGAACTCCTACCCCCCCCCCCCCCCCCCCCCAGCATTCTGGGAGTCTGGCTTCAGAAGACAGAGTATACAGACATTCCACAGAGCTTTACCTGACAGGACAAGATGTTACCACCTGTAATACATCAGAGTGAGGAAAGAGTGAAAGAGGATTTTACACATTCTTTAAACATTTTTATTCATAATTGTATTTTCTCTACAGTTCCTAGAAATTCCAAAAATTAATTTGCAATCATTTTGAGTGACATTCTGATGTCTTTACTTGGGATAGTCAGTGGCATAGCAATGGGGGTACAGAGGTTGTGACCGCATCGGGGTCCTTGGGCCAGAGGGACCCTCCCTAAACCACAGTATTAGTCCTCTATTGGTCCTGTGCTGGTGATAATCACTTCTATAGATACTTTGAATGATAATAATCATTAACAAACAGTTCCCCATCCCCCTCTTGGACCTCTGACACTGTGTTGTCCTTGTCAGGTTTTAGTCCGCTGTCTCGTAATTGTTGTGAATATGCTGTGATATCATGACCATGGTCCTATCAGTTTGCTGCCTGTGAACCTCAACTTTTTTTAACTGCCAATCAAGCAGTATCTTCCTTTGTGCAAAGAACTTTCAGAAACGAACATTCCGTACAGATCACCTGGCAGGACTAAAGATGTCACTACCAGTGATAATTTTCAGAGTGTCAATCAGGGAGAGGAAATATTTTACAACGGGCAAACACAGACTAAATAATCTATGAATGAATATTGTAAAAAATAAGCAATGTTATTAATTATGTTATTTTCACTACAATTCCTCTTTAAATAGCACCCTGTCACCATGATATATGCTGTACTTGCATTGCCTGTGCCAATGCATGTATTTATTTTCCTGTATTTGCACACTTTGCTCTATTTGTAGGTGACAGAGGATTAGACCCATAAGGACTGAATATGTTTTGTGACTGCCATTTTACTGAGGACTGACATCTATAACATCACAGCTTTCACTTGCTGAGTCAAGCGAATGTCAAACAGTAATGACAGCTACTCTATATTTTACAGGGAGCACTTTTATATTTCACTCTCTTACAGCATAATACATCTGGCTCCGTTTCTACCTTAGATTGCTTTCTGTCTCCTTTTGAGTAGCAAGAGCTGAATTCAGCCCCATGTATGGTCATTTACATAAAGAAATGGTTAAAGGATACCCGAAGTGACATGTGACATGCTGAGATAGACATGTGTATGTACAGTGGGAAGCACACAGATAACTATACTGTGTTCCTTTTTTTCTTTATCTGCCTGAAAGAGTTAAATATCAGGTATGCAAGTGGGTGACTCAGTCCTGACTCAGACAGGAAGTGAATTCAGTGTGACCCTCATTGATAAGAAATTCCAACTATAAAACACTTTCCTAGCAGAAAATAACTTCTGAGAGCAGGAGAGAGAGATAAAAAGGGCCAATGGTTCATAGATTTTAGCTCTGGCATACTTCAATGAATGTATCATTGAGCTAAAACAATAAAACAGTTAAAACTTAAAAAGTAGGTTTAAACATAAAATAAAACTGTGGGATATCTTAAAAAGTCATTTTTAGGAGAAGGAAGATAGATACAATTGTTTACTTCATTAGCTTATTTTCGCTTCAGGTGTCCTTTAATATAAAATACTCTCTGATATATAGAAATGATTTTATACCATTGAGAAAATTATATTTTATTCACTGTGTACAGAATTTCAGATATTTTCCCCTGTAGTTGCATTTTCTGTTCAACTTACACCACCTTGCTGATCCTTTGCAGTACGTCATATCAGACTAGGTGGTGCCTGTTGTGGCAAGTGATAAGCAAAAAAAATCTTCTAACATTCTAACTAGCATCACCCAGGAAGGGGAAGTTGGGTCTAGCAAATCTCTAAACAGTTAATAAAGCTGTAATGATGATCCTAACTTCCTCATTTGGATGTGGCCAATTAGCGCATTAGAATATTTTTTTTCCAATCACCTCTGGTTGTGGTATCTAGTGCATTTAGATAACTACACATTTGTGTATTTAGTACATGTGTCTTACAATTTTTAACAGCTATTGCATTTTTAAATACCACTATGCCTTGTCTATGTACAGCACTGAAATTCATCAACACAAACCTGAGTAAACAAGAAAACAATGTTTTCTAGTTGTGTTACTACCACAAGGCTATGTAGCCCAAAAGATTCAACATTATATCTTCTTCAATATGCATGACCTCGGCCAATTTACAGGCATGAAAGTGGTCATGTGGTGGGGGGATACATGATAAACCCCACAAGCTCTGATTTTGGTATTAGCACTGGCCATTTGGAAGCTAGCAACAGAAAACTTTGATTCACACAGTGGCCACTTAATTTAATCAACTTCAGGCTTGCATTAAAATGTAGGTAAACCATATTAAAGAAAACGAATGCTGGCTAGTTCAGCACCGACCTGCATTTCTCAGAGGTTACTGCTTCCCATTCCTTAGTGTAGTAAATGTTTGGCCTACTCGACTTCCCAGCAACTCCTGTCTGATTCCTGACTGTTATTCTAGCTTCTATAGGCTAACATTGTGTGATGTGTGTATATACTGTACACACAACATGTACCCCTATTATGTCCCTAAACATGTGTGTCTTCATCAAATGTCCCAGGTTTGCCAAAAAGTGCCCTCATTCTGTGTACCGAGCACAGATGCCCCATTATGTTCCCTGACACCTGTGGCTCCATCATGTCCCCAGCCCAAGTGACATTATTACATCCTTCATTGCCTCTATAATGTCCCTCATGACAAACATTCCCATTGTATGCCAAATAATCCACGTTATGCTTTCCAACAAGAGCTGCCATTGAATCCAGCAATAAGTGTCCCTTTATGTTCCTTAGCTTGCGTGACCCCATTGTATCCTCTTATACATAGTTCCCCAACCCTGTCTTCAAGGCCCACTAAGGCCAAGAGGATATGTTTTTCAGGAAACTGCGCATAGTCACAGGTGGGATAACTTGTGTCTCAGCAGAGCTGATCAACTACCTCTGTGGATTTGCACAAAACATGCACTTTTGGTGGGCCTTGAGGACAGTTTTGGAGAAAACTGCTCTAGTAAGTTCTTCCACCATGTCCCCTAATGAGTTCTTTCATTGTGTCTCTAAATGCAAATGTCTCCATTCTATTCCCCAATGATTTCTCCCATCCCATTATGCTTTCCAGCACCTCAATGATGTCAAGGAATAAGTGACCTCTCATGTCTCGCAACAGTTGCCTGCACTATGTTACCTAACCTCCAATAGAGAGTAATACAGTCAGGAAAATGGTGCTGGTACAACTACAGTGGCTTGCCCACCTCTGATGTGTGCAAGCACTTTTGGCTGTCATCTCTCATACACCGCACATTATAACAAAATTATACTGCACTGGAGATCAGGAGAGGGAAATGGCAGGTATCTAGGTAAATAAGTGGAGACCAAAGTACCAAAAGGAATAAAGGGGCCTTTTGGAGTAGGGGGTCCTCCTAGGTCTTTTGTCACTAATGATTAACAGGGGGCCCTGGGAACAACAAATTGGTTTTGCAGTTTTACAACAACCAAATACATTCTGCTCTGGGAAAAAAAATGAAAAGAACATCATTCTAACTCTTAACAATTAGAAAAATACATGCCATTCTTTTTTTAGGCCCACAAAGAAAATGTTGGTATGCAACTAACATGCATTTCTCAGTAGTAAGGACTGTCAATGCATGAACCCATTTGAAAATACATAATCAGGCAGGGTTTACACTAAAGTAAAAATTGGTCCATTACACAAAAGAGTCCACAACAGGGACATGTCAGCGGATATAATGTTCAGGACGTAAAGCATATGATTCATTCAGACATGTTCTCAATGCAAAAGCCCAACCTGCACAACTTTTACAGATACTAGGCAGAAGTTGAACATTAATAGCAAGTCTATTATGACATGTCCAGTGCAATGGACACATCTGAACAGGGGTTTAGGGGCATAACTACAGTCTGCCAAGCCCCGCCTGTACCTAATGCAGTGCAGCAGTTGAGCTTTAGAATACCAGCTTCTGGCAGTGGGACAGCTCCTTCTTTTCACTGTACAAGCGCCATACAGCACCATACGACTCTCCCCTGCATGTCACATGACATACAGGGGCAGGAGCCATATGGTGCTGTATGGTACATGTACAGTGAAGAGGAGAGTGGAGAAGCTGTCCCAACGCCAGAAGCTGGTGATCCATGGCTCGCTGCCCTGCATTAAACGATACATCTGGCAAAAATGTTGTGTAAAAACACATACCTAGGGTTGTCATTCCTGTCTAGCAAGGATGGATCGCGTCCTCCAAAATGCTTCGTATTTGCTCTATTTGGTCCGGCTTGGCTGTGAACTGAAAGTATTCAACCTCAGGCCTGCGCAGTTTGAATCTGGGATTGGCTGCATACGGGCGCAGTTTGCTTCCTCAATGTCCGCTGGCACATGCGCAGTTAATCTTTCTGTATGAACTGCGCCTGTGTCTGGCCAATCCCAGATTCAAACTGAGGGTGAATACTTCCGGTTCACAGGCCCCGACCTCAGAGGTTGGGACCCGGACCGAATAGCCCTAATAGACATAACTATGGACTGACAGCTTTAGGTGTGTGTTTTTATACAAGATTTTTGCCAGATGTATACTTTAAGTACAGGTATGCATTTCACAGCATGTTACCATAGCAATGCCACCTGTTAACCGGGTAATGCCAGTCACGCTAAAGAATTAACGTGCCGTACTCCCTCGGGATTAGTAACGGTAGAATTGGCAATAGGATTCCAATATCAGCAATATCTCCTCTCTACTAGAGAGGAGATATTGATGATATTGGAACCAGTGGATGTTTCTGTTGTTGGAAGAGCTTAGAGAATACAGTTGGAGTGAACATAATTTTGCAAGCGCTGAAAGCTGGTCCCTGCGTGGTCAGCATTAATATCCAGTGAGCGTGTTTTCTAGCTAGTGCATTCTGGTGGAGGCACATGTGAGGTGGTGCAAGATGTGTTCACAAGAAGGTGGAGGAAAAGGAACCTTCTGTTGTTAAAATACTGGATTACGTTATGTTTTGCTGTCCTTCTTTCTGAGCTTATACCAGCGTGAACCAATACATCAGGAAGGTCCAATTCGAATTGTGGAATTTGAAAAAACGCTGAAGGCTGGTCTACATGTGGTCAGCAACGTTGTCTGTGTGAAGCAAGACACAGTGTGAAACAAGACTGCCACTTGAATACTTTGCGTTTGAGCGTGCAGTGCTGATCTGTAATTCAATCAGCCAACAAATCTGGTGAGAGTACACTATACTACTATTTTTGTGTTGAAACTTCTGATGCAACTGGTCACAGGATATTTTTGAGGACTAATTTGACTTGATATTATGAACATTGTGAGCGCTGCATAAGCTCTAATTTACTTTTATTACAGGTTGGTGATACCCCCCATTCTTGCAGTGATCCAAATAGAACGTTTTGTGGGCATTGTGAGGAGCGCTCATAACACTATAAAAAATAACAATTTACTCTGCTTCATTTAATGTTCTCACATGACACGCTGCAGCTCAACACAATAGTACAATGCCTGGCTGTGAGTCTGTGACAAACAAACTACTCACCCTCGGCTACTCCATTCCTCCTCAGTCAGAACATCAGGGCCACCTCCTCCCTTCTGCTGTGCAAGTCAAATGAAACACTGCTGCTCTCCTGCCTACCCCCTCCTCACTCACTGTCAGACTCCTCACACAGCACAACAAGCTGCTTTTCCCCAATGATAACCTCTTCCCCTCGCTCTCCTCTCACTTCGCCTCCTACTCTGACTGCACGCTGTTAGTGTAAACAAAGTAGAAACATGCTGCCACTGTAATCTCTGCGCCTAAAGCAAATGTTTCACCTTGATTCCTGAGAGAACTGGCCCTGTGTCCAGCTTTAGGATGTGTACAGCAATATTACCACTGGTTTGTACACCAATCCCATAGTGGGAAGTTAGCCTTAATTTGTTGGGCTTTATCAATGTATTACTTTTCTCAGGTCTCAAAAAACTGTTCCCCTGGACCCAAGCGTCCTTCAGGCTGAGGGCCCCTTTGCAACCATTTTCCTGAATTATCACCATAAGGTCAGAAACCCACTAGCAGCCTTTTCTAAGCGCTAGTGATTTGAAAAGGCTCTTGCTAATGCAATGCTATGGGAAATTTTTATAAAATCACATCGCTCCAGTGTGATCACACCTATAGAATTACATTAGCAAGAGCTTTTCAAATCACAAAGCGCTTAGAAAAGCACTCCTAGTGGGTTTCTGGCCTAATCCTGCCTTTGTAATTCTCTGTAAGTGCTGGTTCACACTGCAAGAGCCTTTTAAGTGCTAGTGATTTGAAAAGCTTTTGCTAATGCAATGCTATCGGGGATTTTTACAAAATCCAATCGCTCCAGTGAGAACGCACCCATAGCATTACACTAGCAAGAGCTTTTAAAATCACAAACACTTAGAAAAGCTCTTGCTGTGTGAACCAGCCCTAACCAAACATTCCGCAGAGATCACCTGCCAGCAGTAAAGATGTCACCATTTGTGTTAAATGTCAGAATGATGAAAGATTTTACAGTAGGCAAACACTGACTAAATCATTTATAAATGAATATTGTAAAACAAATAAATAAAGCCAATTTCATTTATTATGTTATTTTACCTAGAGTGCCTCTTTAAGGGATAATCTTTGTATACTGCCAGTAACAGATTATTATTATTATTATTAGTAGTAGTATTATTAATAATATAAATATTAATTATAATTTGTAAAGTGCCAACATATTCCGTGGCTCTGTACAAAGTTAGAAAATAAATATGGGTTACGTAAAGATACAGAAAATTATATACATCAAATAAAGGACACAGGTACAAAATACAGAATTGGGGATTACAATGACAAATGTATCATGATGAATAAAATGTATAGCAGAGAGCAAGCTACGAAATGAATTACAAATTCAAAGACACAAAAGGGTGAGAGAGCCCTGCCCTTGCGAGCTTACAAGCAGTAACAGCATTTAATCTATTGCATAATATTCACACAGCATATATATACACATCGCATCTGTACTGTACTCAAGGCAGTGATTGTGCTAGTGACTGACTGGCAGATAGACATAGCTATTTCAGTCATCTGTTTGGGAAAGAGAGTCAAAAATTACATGTACATTGTTGATGGTTTTTTTTTCTCAGACACTGTGTGATATTTGCCCCTGTTACTGGTATGTCATTCATCACTCTAGTAAGTGTACTGTGAGGGCCCATTCACCACGTTTTACACTTTGGCGACCAGCACAGCACTGCTGCACAAGCAATCCTATGGGATTACTCTCACTGCAGTGATTGCGGCATGTATCGCTGATAGCAAACGCGCTGCGTGCAGCATTTTCACTGCAATTGCGTCGCAATTCTTATTCAATAGAATGAGAATCGCAAAATGCAATCTCCAAAAAAATAACTGGAAAAAGTAATGCAAAATCGCAATTGCAGTTGCTAGGTTTACGAGCGTAAACAGGGTCTGAGTGGGATAAGGTGATTTGCTTTATGCTGGGAAGGAGGAGTTGGGTGGGATCAGAAGATCATATCTATGCTAAGAGGAAGGAGGTAGGCAAGGTAAGGTGATCATCTCTTTTTGGGGAATTAGCACAGTTTTTTAACATGTACAGAAGTGATCTGCTAGAATTCGCTCATGCTCATGTACGATGGTAGTATTTACAACATTTCATATAATGTACCACCGGCATACTGGGAAGGGATTTTACTTGGCAACTCTACTGGTCCCCCTGCAATGACTGCTCTCTCACTAATCCTGCCCCAATCATAATCAGTGTTGCTATTTTGGATTTTGAGAATATATATTGGTGAAAATACATTGTATTTTCGCAATATAGTAAAAGGAAAATATTTTTTTTTCAATGCAAAAATTCTCAAAAACCACAAAAATTCACTCCTTTAACCTATTTTGGTTCCTGGACGTAGAAACTACGTCCAGGAACCATGCGCGCTGCCGCGGGCTCCCGCGGCCGATCGCGCGTGTGCACGCGCGCTCCCGGCCGCAGATTCGGTAGCCAGGCAATCAATGAATCGGTCTACGGTGCCCGATCACTGATTCCTCTCCCCTGCTGAAAAAGCGACAGCTTCTCTCGGAAGCTGCGCCTTTTCTGGCTGTTCCCTCCAGATGTGTCACTCTAAGCGTGTGTTACGCTTAGAGTGACGTCATGTAAACAAACTCATGGCCGCCATCTTGTGGCCAAAAAGTAATACTACAACTGAAAATAAAAAAAAATGAAAATCAACACACATTTACATTACAAACCTATTGTTTACCTCCCACCCTCCCAAAACTACCCAAATAAAATGTTTACTATAAAAAAAAAAAAACATTACAATTAAAAAAAAAAACCATGTAAATATTTACCTAAGGGTCTAAACTTTTTAAATATCAATGTAAAGATGAAATATTTCTATATTTTTTTTTATTTTAAACTTGTAAAAAGTGATAGATGCAAAACGGAAAAAATGCACCTTTATTTCCAAATAAAATATTGTCGCCATACATTGTGATAGGGACATAATTTTAATGGTGTAATAACCGGGATATATGGGCAAATACAATACGTGAGTTTTAATTATGGAGGCATGTATTCTTTTAAAAATATAATGGCTGAAAACTGAGAAATAATGAATTTTTCCATTTTTTTCTTATTCTTCCTGTTAAAATGCATTTACAGTAAAGTGGCTCTTAGCAAAATGTACCACCCCCCAAAGAAAGCCTAATTGGTGGCGGAAAAAACAAGATATAGATCAGTTCATTGTGATAAGTAGTGATAAAGTTATAGGCTAATGAATGGGAGGTGAACATTTCTCACGTGAAAACGACGGAACCTGAATGGGTTAAACGTGAAAAATCTAAAAAATGAAAAAAACAAACAAAACACAAATGTATTACAGAATGATTCTCAAAGGCATTTTCGCTCGAAAGATGAATTCTACATTATTTTCCCAAAAATTAATGCGAAAAGAATATCGGCATTTTCGTTCATCACTACCCATAATCAGGAGGTTTATGGCCTGGCCAAATTATGCAACTCAATACTAATGACAGAACGTAACAGGACACTTCTTGTTACCTTCTGTCATTAGAATTACTTCAGCCAGCCCCCTTCCTGTCATGTGATTTCACCTGTCAGATGAAGTCATGGAGCGATAATGTGGAAGTATCTTCGTGGGGTGGAAGGACATGCATGCACTCACTATAGGTCACAGTTCTCCTAAAATGGCAAATCATCACTGACTCAGAGAATTGATTTAGCCAATTATCGCCTCCAGGGTGGGGAATGAGGCATTTTGTTAGAAGTTGGGGTGGTAAATGAAAAAAAAATTCCTGGAATCAAGCTGTAAGCCTGTAAGCTGTATCCTTCAGTCCCATGTGTCAGTATTAAACCTTGAGAGCATACTTGCCAGAGATTGCCTGCAGGCCCAGGGACACGGAAAACTCTTGGGGTCCAGTTAAAAATGAAGGGAAACCACCAGCAGAATTCTGCTGTGTTGCTGCACTCTCCAGAGAAATGGTAGTTCACTCAATCAAGCTAATAACTACCATGTGTGGAGCCTGGGCAGATGGATACAGAGAAAAAAAACTGATGTGAAGCTAGCATATAATCCAAATCAAATGAGCAGCACCCAAATAGCATGGGATCACAGGGGTGTGTGTAGACCAATGGTACCAAAGTAGCAACGCCAGAAAAAAATACTTTAACCCTTTAGCAGTCAATTTATTTAGAGGCTTGCAAGTGCTCCAGGCCAATTTGTTTTAGCGCATCATTTTTTATTTCTTTATTTGTTACTTTTCTTGCTTCTAATTAGTACTGCTGTAATGTGTTTTTATATCCACTTGTCACTAGGGGGCAGTGTGAGACAATAATAGAGGCCTTCTGTTTTCTGTTTCTATATTTTCTGCTAGAGAGAGAGAGAGAGAGATCAAAGCATTCCAAGAATTTACATCACAACAAGTTCTGCAGACTGAGGTCAAAAGCAGTGCACTCATCTTAAACGAGATAAACTCTATTGAAGCTGCAAATGGGTTAAAAAACAGCATAGGCACATACTGTAAATCCTGCATCTAAGCATAGATTGTTGGTTCCATACACATATCCACAGACTCTAACAAGGTCAGTCTCATTCAGGGGTCCCAATGCTAGCAGTGGATGCAAATACATCCCACCCAAACAACAAGCATATTCACAAAGAGACACATACTATATCTAAGCTTGAGAGTGGGCTTACCTGAGGTTGCCTGTATGGCCAGAGGACCTAAACCCCATGGGGTGCAGTTAAACATTGGGTGGAAGGGAAGAGGGGGAACACCAACAATACAGAAACATGACATACTGGATTCTACATTTAGGAGTTGTATCTCCTTTTGTATATTTTGGGCAGGTCAGAGTTCCATCAGGAAGGTCTTAAGAAGGCATGGCTAGCATTGAATCATTCATATATGTTGGAGATTAATTTTTATACAGAGAATGCTGTTGCCAATAAAAATGTAGACTGGATAATTACCAGTTCTATATTGTTATCCTGGGTTGCATAATAGACTCCTATCTTATGGGAATTTTTCCTATCTTCATTTTCCCTGCAGTGCATTGCTGTTGTTAGTCGAGTGGCTTAGTTCGTTTTATATGGTATTATCATAGATAGAATGCTGTGCTTCTTTTGAATGATTACAATTTCCTATAAGCAGCAGCTATACATTCCCTTTTTTTTCCTCTTTATGTTTCCTTTTTTCTTTCATGATATATTCCATTCTTACTGGAAGGGACGGCTAGAGAACTGATCTTCCATCAAAACTACAGTTATAGCCTGCATGTATTGTCCTCCAACTTTGGTTTACTGCTTCCATATTTTGTCAATCCTCTGTACCTTAGTGGTACCTTACAGTGGCTATGGGAGCTTCACCCAAGTTCCATCCATGCACATCTAAGAATTCTTTGAAACTATGCAAATTGTGTTGCAATGCTATGCAGTCACAATGCAACTCCCTGAAAGTTGCAACGCCAAAAGGCATAGTGAGAAAGGAGTCTAAGGCTTAGTCCACCTTAGTGCACCTTTTACAGCATTAACCCCTTGTTCATAGTGTCTCCATTGTGCCAGTTGCATCAGACATATCATACATCGCATTGCTATTATGTCATGTCTGATTTTCAGCCGGTGTCTAGAAGAATCACGCAGGTTGTGACTGTGTATTCCTAACTGCAATAGACCAGTGTCTCTCAGCATTATTACAACATGTACTGCTTTATGAAAGGCGGTATTTGCCAAGTGCCCCCTTCTGTGGGTAACGTCTTCTCAAGTACCTCTTAACACAGTTACAAGTTTGTATATACTTTATGTATATTTTTATTATTAATACTTATTATTATGAATTTACTTTTACTAGTTCAAGTACCCTCTGGCCCCAACAAAAGTGCCCCCTGGGGTATGCGTTCCATGTGAACTAAGGCAATAAACAATGAAGAGAATGATCATGTCGGTGCACAGGTTTGATTGGTTCCTGGGAACCTTAGATGGTGTTTAATGCTGTATATATACTCACCTGTGTCTTCCTCCAGTCCCGTGAGGTGTGTGGTGTTCCTCGCTATCCTCTCCACTCTCTTGTAATTTTCCCTGGTAATCTGGCCAGCTGCAGTGCTCCTCTGCACATGTGCTACGCCCACAACCCCCTTTGCGCTCCCGCATTTGGGACCATTCTGCACTTGCATAGTAGTACTGCACAGACACATGACGCTTCAGGGTATGGATGCGTGGTTGGCGTGCAAACGCAGCTGGGTCTTCGCAGAGGACCACGACTGGCCGTGACTGGTGAGATTACCGGAGAAGATTACAAGAGAACAGAGTGGCTAGAGAGGACGGCAAAGGAGCTTATGCACCTCATGGGGCTGGAGGAAGCCCCAGGTAGGTATAAATACAGCATAAAACACCATCTCAGGTACACTTTAAATTATTAGTCAACATACCTGCTCATCTAATGTGGTCCATTCTGTGAATGGGACTGTTTTAGGAAACTGGCACTGGCTTGGGAAACTTTCTCCTTCCACCACTTATTTCAAAGGTTTTTCAGTGGGTTTCTCATGTGGTGCGAATACCTGCAAAGCAATTTGCAAAGCTGTCCATTTTCTGAAAACATTGTCTAGACTATGGCTTAATAAGAGTATAAGCACATAATCAGGAGATCTATAAATACCCATAGTGTCAGAAAAACAGATCGAAACTTAGAATAAATGTGCAGGGAGGCAGGGGTCACGCAGTGGGGAGCAAAAGTTCAAGGAGAGCAAATGTGAGTGAATCCAAATAGATGTATATTAATCCATCTATTCAATTCCCTATTCCTCATTCTGCAGCTTATTGCTTTGACTGAGCTACCAGTGCGTTAAAGGCCTGTAGGGATTATGTTGAGATGCTGGAGCATGAACTTATATATGGACCATGCAAAAACAATAGAAGCTGATTTGTAAAGGAAGGAAGTACAGTTGTGATATGCTGTGCAGCAAGCAAAATAGGATATAGCTGTTAAATTTAATATAATTGTTAACAATGAATTATTCAGTGTGTTCTGAATTGCTTTGAATTGTACTTTTCCTGCTAACTTCTATGACACTACGGTGCATGCTGTATTTTTATTAACTCTTTGCATTCATAAAGATTATTATTATTTTATTTTTTTAGTTTCTAGCTGAAGCTTTTACATACGCTTGCATAGATAGAGCTTCAAGTGTAATTGCAGGTATGCCTGCCTGCAGGACCGGTTTAAGCAACAATGGGGCCCCAGGGCAAAATAAACCTGGGGGGCCCCCCCAACATATACCCCGGAACAAAAATCGGCATTAGGGGACCTTTTTTGCAGCTGGTATAGTCAGGGTGTGAAGTCCCAATCGGTCGGAGCTCCACATTCTGGCTATCCCAGCCTGCATGGGGAACAAGGGGTTAAAAAGTTTCAGGAGGGGGGACCCCACATAATTTTTTTTTTTAAATTCCCACACTCTAAACATAAAAAAAATAAAAATTGGGAAAATAGGAAAAAATGCCAGGGATCTTCATACAGCCATATTGCGGCTGTATAGCGATTCCTGGCCAAAGCGCTGCGGCTGCGCATAGACCCCCTGGAAACCCCGTCAGGAAATTTATTGCGCTTTCGTTTGAAGCATGTAAAATTACACTACCGTTAGGTTTGCTACTAAAAGTGACATTTACCGCATTTAAAAGTATACTTTTTTCCTTCGAAACTTTAAAATCGATTTTCTCAAAAACTATAAGGTCTTTTTGAAAAATTGTTTTGTCCTCTTATTCCTAATGATCTCCTTAACATATCCTGCAAATTTAGGGTTTCTAGCATTTAAGGTGGATTTGCTATTAACCATTAAAGTCGGCAGGTTTTTAAATGTGTATTTTTTTTCCTTTGAAACTTTAAAATCGATTTTCTCAAAAACTATAAGGCCGATTTGAAAAAATTTTTTTTCCTCTTGTAGCTACTGGGGGCCCCTACAAGCTCTGGGGCCCTGGGGCAGCTGCCTCCTTTGCCTTAATGGTAGCGCCGGCCCTGCCTGCCTGGCTAGAGGATACTGTTGGCAGGATGAGGTCAGAGTGAAAGGTAGTTTGACTTTTGATCTCCTGCTACATGAGCAATGTTGCAGCATTGTGCCTAATTACTATTGTCTGCTATTTACAGCCTCTATACGATATGTATGGATAGGTGCATGAAATAAGACCACACAGTAGCTGCTTCTTCCATGTTACACCTGGATGACACAGAATAAGGGTGGCCTTGGGTTGCTCTTGTTGGTAGTATTAACACGATTTCTTTAAACTGCAGTATATTAAAACATCCACAAGATGTCACTGTCTGTAGAATGATGTGAAGGTCTCTATGGTATTGTGATTTCCTGTATTCTCTCTGTGTTCCTCTCTGTTCTAAGTAAGCTGCATTTCCTGATGGTGGTGTATGATTTATCTCTGCATGTTTTTCATTAGTAAAGTGAGAAGGTGCAGCATATAGTTTAGTTACTATATAGCCAAACTAAGTGACAGGGTGTCAGAGATAGCCCAAACCCAAATTCCCTACTGTTAGTGTTTGGCGTAGGTGGTGGTGGGGTTAGGGGGGTTAGTGTTAGGCATAGGTAGGGAGTACCGACTAAATACCCTAGTACCTGTTGGATTTAATACAGAGTTCGATCTCACCCCTTTCCTCAGACAGATAACTTATAATAGATGAAGACCGTGGATCCTGTTTGAGGCATAATGAATAGGAGGTGCATGCCATGTGGCAGTGTAGATAAATGTGAAATTGTGTCTATAAAGGGCATCAAAATGGCCAAAAAAGAAAAAGAGGAGCTAAATATTGGCAAAATTATTAAGAATACAGGTCAATAAAAGATGCAGCTTGATATAATAACTCCAAACCAGTATGGAACTAGAATCATCTAATACAGAGCAAGCTAAACGAATAAGTCATGAATGCATTAACGAATGTGGACACTAGATGGCGATGCAATCATAGAAAAAGTCAAAGAACAGCCCAGCCTATTAAATGGGAGCCAAGTACGACACAAGCCACGCCCTGATGAAACGTCTAATGACGTGAAACGCATAGGTGGGAGGAGCCACCTGCCGGCCATGCGACCCTGCTTCCTGCTAAGCCAGCCATAGCGTGCGGACTCTGCTGCCGCTGTGTGCAAGGACTGATGTCCAGGCCAAAGTGCGAGCAGGCGCCGTTGCAAAGCACGCACGGCACCCTGTATGCATTAAAAAGGTCCATCTCTCTATTCAACCTAATACGAAGTAGCGGTGGACTACAAGTCAAAGCCAGACCGACATTAAAAGGAAGCCTGCGCAGCGCTACAAGCACACCGGTGAGGACTTCATGGGCCCATAGAAATCAAGCTATACCAATAACTGGAAGCTGGAATTGTCCCCCTGTGGAGCAGTATGTGGCACGCTGCGCCAATTCCTTGCACCAAAAACCGCAAGTATATGCGCATATATATAATCAATGCATGAGATCTTAAAAACAGCTGAAGGACCATGCTTATTAATCAGCAGCTTTACTACTTGCTTGGCAATTAACCGCATGCTAAACAGGCGATTGTACGCCGTACAATAGACAGACTGGCATATATGTATAAAAATACAGGGAGCTCAACCAAAAGTGCATATGGTCCAATAGCCTTTTGTGTATGATTGGATATGCATAAAATGACCCAGGTGGCACCTCAGGTTTTAATTGTCTGTGTCTGTGTTAACAATTTTAATTGTCATGTATATGTGCAATACTCAGTGGTGCTAGAGCACACATGTGTCCCAATTTTTGTGCAATAAAAATCGTGTGTTGGACGTAATTTGATGTGGCGCTTTATACCAGTATTTTTTCCTTTTTCTATTGTATAGGTAGGGAGTAGGTTAGTATAACGAGTAGTTAGGGGGAATAAGTGTGATAGGTATCTCTCAAAAAAAAAAAATACTTTCTGCTATAACTGCAATTAACATTGCAGTCTATGCAGCACCTGTCAGGAACCGGCCCGCGGCACGCCTGCGTATACGGTTCCCGACTGCGGGTTTGACCAGATCAAGCGGGGAGCAGCATTATTCAAGCTAAAAACAAGGCTGGGACCCCTCAAACACTTCTCAGTGCCACCACTAGCTGTTGCTAGTTACGTCCACTCTGGTGTCGAGTGCTCAGCATGCAATCCGCGTTTTCGTACTCAGGTCAGCTTTGCGCTTTAGGCCGAGTACGAGAACGCCACACACACACACACACAGTTGCAATCTTACACTGTAGTGAAGCAAAACCACTAACAGTCGTTCCGAACGATACTGTTAGCCACTCCGAGACTTACTACTCTGCTGTCGAGCGCAGAAGTGCCCCATACACACAATGCATTTACAATCTTATACGGTAGTGTTGCTCAGTCATACAATCAGGCATGGACTTATTTATACACAGTTACACTTCAGTCTCTTCTAGGATATGAGTGTTAGTTTAGTACAGCAGAAGTCAAACTTATTAAATAACAATTTAATATTCCAGGAAGAAAAGTGAAACAATGCAGAAAATATTATATACAAAAGATTTACAAAAACAATAAAAGTTACAAAATAAAAGGTACAAGGATACACACAAAACAAATTGCAAAATAAAAGGGAAATAAACGTAAAGTGAACTTTTACCAGCAAATGTCCAACTGTGGAGGGACACGGATTTACCGATTCGATCGGGATCAGCTCTGGCGATGTGCTACCCTCAAGAGAAGATGATCTGTGACTGTCCAGTCTGGTTCTCATAGTCCCAAGTGTTGCCCCGGGCAATGGATGTTCATTCCCACAATCTAATGCAATTTCCCCAATGTCCCAGGTCCAGGAATAATCCAATTTCCTGTTTAACGTGTGCAACTTCAAAGCGTTCCTGTGTTAGTGTTTGATCTTTTCAGGTATTTCAGAACACTTCCATAAACCCAATTTCCACAGGTAAAACTATAGTCTAGTCCATACATCAAACGATTGGGGGGTGAAGCTTCCTGGCTGTCATATGTAAATTCCTGGCCCTGTGCTGGTGTGAGCTGTGTCAAAGCACACTGCAGCCAGTCCAGGTGACAATTGCTCCCAAGCACAATACACGTCTGAGACAGCATTTCCCAGAAGATCAAAAGGTAAGGACATGACTGGCTATGGGCATAATTAGCCATCTCCTAATTAGAGGCTAGGTAGACAGTCCCTACTTGAATGTCTAGGTTCATTTGCCTATTCAACGTAATTGACCTATTCAAATGCAGAAAATGGTAGAGTTAATTTACATGTACATACAGGAACTCCATGAAGCCAGCTGCCAGCCTGGAATACCTACACCTCTGACATAATATACAGCAGATAGAAAAATGAAAACATACTCCTGTATTATCCCGACATCATAACTAGCTGCCATATTCCTGACAGCACCTATTTTACCAAAGCGCCTAGATGATATGCTTTGCTGAGTAGATGCATACTCAGAGGCATATCACTTTAGTCTAGATATACTGTTACATTTTTAGGGAAGCCAAAAAAACCCCATAATATAGAGATCAATGCTACTTAAACCATATTAAAATTCTCTGTTTTAATCTGCAACTGCTATAATATTGGTGCTGGTCAATAATTCAAACTCAATTTATTTGAACCCATGGCAACAGTATGCAGTGTGACATCCAGTAATTCTCAAAATTCAGGAAGAAAAATTTTAGGCATCCCTGTTTCTTCGATTTACTGCAGTGGCACATTCTTTGCAAAGGAAAGATGTGTGAATGCCAGAGGTGGATACCATATTTATTTTTTCAAGCTAATCATTCCAAGTTGACACCTCTTGCAAGGACATTATTGTAGGACATTACATGGTAAACTCCAGAAGATAATATGCTTTTTCTGCCTGAAAAAGTTTGTTGAAATACTAGCTACAGTTTGACTGCAGCCCACTACAGGAAAACTTTCATGTAGAGCCATTAATTCTTAACCCTTACAGTGAGAAAAAAGGAAAATGGGCTAGTTCTAAGTAAGATTTGCAATTTGGCACTGCATACCTACACATATTTTTTCTCATCGTGTTTCATGTCACTTAAGTTACCTTTTGAAGCTGACTTCAATTGCACTCAGCAAGGTGAAATGTATGTTTATTTTATATATCTATTGGTTTTACCTGATGAAGTGGAAAAAGGGGGGGGGGGGGGGTACCCTGTGAAATGCATTGCATGGTTATACGTTTTAAGAATAAACCTACACATTCATCCTCTTTATTGCATTTTATCCATATACATTATGGGCTTGATTCACTAATCGGCGCTAAGTGTTATCGCCGGAGTGAAAAGCCACTTAGTGTGCCTTATTAGAGTTAATGGGCCTTATCAGAGTTAGCGAGCCTTATCAGAGATAAGGGGGGTCGATTCACTAACTGGTGCTAACCTAGTTAGCACGCCTAGAGGGTTTGGGCGTGCTAACCAGTTAGCACGACCACAAATGACGCGATCTGGTTTGCCCTGAAAACGTCGCGCGGTGCGACGTTAACATCGCACCCTCCGCGTGGTAACAGTTTCACGTGAAATGCATCCACCAGTGCCCTGTAAAAACAACGCATAGGATGCGCCCAGTGCGCCGTTTAGGGCGCATCCTATTCGCCATTTTCGTCGCACTGGGTGCAACGTTTACAGGGCACTGATGGATACATTTCACGTGTAGCTGTTACCGCGCGGAGCAACGTTTTCAGGGCAAACCAGATCGCGTGATCTGTTACTTTACAGGTGTAAACTAGTTTACACGTGTTGTAGGGCTTTTCACAAGCGTGCTAAGACTTAGCACTGCTTTGTGAATCAAGCTGAAGGGGCCTTATCGGTGCCTTATCAGAGTTAAGGGGCCTTATCAGAGTTAGTGTGCCTTATCAGAATAGCATATTCTGATAAGGCACGCTAACTCTGATAAGGCCCCTTAACTCTAATAAGGCACGCTATTTGTCTTAGTGAATTTGTCTTAGTGAATCAAGCCCCTAGCACCCTGGTTTGCGCCCACAAAGTGTTAAGGCTCACTAACTGGCTTAGCGCCGGTTAGTGAATCAAGCCCTATACATGATGGCTTAGATCATCTTAGTTTTATCTCATAACCGGTCTCACTTCAGGCATACCCTGCCTGCCGAACACTGTGGAACTACAGGGAACAGCAGACAATTTGGAGGAGGCTAATTAACATCCTAGGCTCCTGACTGAGATGCTGGCTCCCTGGCAGAGTGGGACACAAGCGCTTATGCTAGCTAACCCAAACAGGTGACCAGCCTACTTCTGAGGTGAGATTATTCTCCCATCAGCTACATTGTATAAAACGTATCCATTGAATGTGTGCTGTTCTGTTTGTCTCTAGTGTATATGTACCACTTGGTGTGTGGAGCAGCATGGCAGCCCTATTGACGAACAGTTCTCTAATCACTCCCTTGGGCACTGCAAGTGCTCTGTAGAGAATAAAATATTTTGGTCTCTTAAGGTGACAAATAAGAAGTTCAGCTAAGATAGATTAAGAGACTCATGTGTAATATTGACCTGAAAAGTGTGCACTAACAATACCATTTATCAGTCTTAATATAGCCTAGTGTAAAGACATTGATTATCTAGACATTAGGCCAGTAGACAGCATGATGCACCTTTGGTATTGTTTAAACTATAAATCTTTGGGAGAAGTTTTCTGAGAAGAGTTGCCACATGCCGACACGATTTTTGAAGCTAATCCTTTGAGAAAATACCTTGCTGGCTACAGCTCATCTTATTTGTTTTAACTAGACCAGAGTCTAACTAGAGTATTTATCCTTGATGACAATCAGGTATATTGTGATATGTATCCTGTGTTAAAGTGTGTTGTCTGTTGCATATATATGTAGGGACAGATAAAAATGGCGCACAGAGCGGGGGCAATAGAAATGGTACCGCATTGACTCGAATTATAAAATGCTATTTGGCATTATAAGTGTTAAAAAATGGTGCATGCAGTGTACCTTACGCTTATAATGCTAAATAGCGTTATATGTCTAAAAAAAAGCAGGGAGCTACTGTTAGGCAGCGGGGGTCGGGTGGGGAGAGGCAGCGGGACACTGGAGGGAGTAGGATTTGGGAGGATGTGTGCATATGCATACATTACCTTGTCTCGGCCGGCGATTGCTCCTTCACTTCCTCAGTTTGCTGTAGTCTTGCATCCAGCCAATCAACATGTGGCTTCAATCCCCGCATAGTGAGTGGCTGGATGCAGGACTACAGCAAACAAACTAGGAAGTGAAGATGTGACTGCCAGCCGGGACAAGGTAATGTATGCATATGCACACATCCTCCTTAATCTTACTCCCTCCAGTGTCCTGCTGCCTCTACCCCCCCCCCGCCTAATTTTAATTCTAGTCCCCCTGCACTGGTGCACTGTTCCGCCGATAAATGTACTAAAACGCTATTTACCATTTCAATGTATTAAACAATGTATTTACATTAAAACGGTAAATAGCGTTTTATGATACATTTATCGGTGGAACAGTGCGCCATTTTTCAGCCTGCGCCGTTTTTAAACGTACCCATATATGTATCCTAACTTCCTTTTGCCAAAACAGATGTCATCTGTTCAGGGCAGCCATCGGGGAGGGGGGGGGGGACTGACACTGCAGTGAGGGGCCCAGGGCTTCTGGGGGCCCTGGGCCCCCCAAAGCGCTAGAAGAACCACATGTGCTGGCTGCCGGCCTATGGCTCACTAACCAGCACATCACGTTCCAGGACTGAGAGAAGAGTGACAACAGCGCTTGAATGTGGGGAGCAGATGCTACAGCGGACTTTCTATACTGGGGCACCACCTACATCTGGCTACAGACTACCTATACTGGGCCACCACTTATACCTAACCTGGCTACCTATACTGGGGCCGGAAACACCTATACCTAGCTACCTATACTGGGGCACCACCTATACCTGGCTACCTATACTGGGGCACCATCTATACTTGGCTATCTTTACAGGGGACCACCTGTACCTGGCTACCTATACTGGGGCACCACCTATACTTGGCTTCTTATACTGGGGCGCCTATAGCTTGCTATCTATTATGGGGTCACCTGTACCTGGCTAACCTATACTGGTGCACCACCCATACCAGGCTACCTATACTGGGGGCAACTATACCAGGCTACCTATACCACGGCACCACCTATAATTGAATACCTATACTGGGGCACTTGTATCTTGCTGGCCTATACTGGGGCACCAGCTATACCAGGCTACCTATACTGGGGGTATCTACACCAGGCTACCTATACTGGGGCACCACCGATAGCTGGCTACTTCTACTGGGGGAACCTATACCTGACTGCCTATACTGGGGACACCGATGCCTGGATACCTATACCTGGCAAGGGCAAGGGGACGAGCTGAGACAGAAGGGGACAAGAGGTAACACGGAGATAAAAAATGCACAGGGGGAACAGAGGTAGACAAAGGAGGCACAGGGAGAAAAAGAGATAAGACGGGAACAAGAGGTCACACAGGGGGACACAAAAGAGGCACCAACTGGGATGAGACAGAGGGAGACGAAAGAGGCACAGGAAGAAAAGAGAATTTTGCTAGTATTTGGCCCCACCCACAACATGCCATGGTCACGGCCACTTTTTGCCGCATCACGCTGTGCATGCACTTCGAGCATGGACACGGTGGTGGGGTAGCTAGTGGGCGAGCACAGCAACCAATGGGTGGGCCCAGGGAGGGGGGGCCCAGGCCTGATGATGTGTGAGGGGCCCCAAAATTTCTGATCGGAGCCCTGCATCTGTTTGAAAAAAGACCCCACCACCCACCCCAGTATCAGTGGAAGCAACTGTCTTGCAGAATAATGCAATAGCTAGTCATTAAAATAGCAGTGTGCTGCTTACCATCAGTGTAATTTGTGCAAAAAAAGCTCTCTGCTAGAACCCCTGTCTTATCTCCTGCACTCAGAGATAAAAAAAAAACACAAAAAAAACAATTTCCAGGCAACCTGTAGAGATCAGCGTAGTTAAGTACTGCACATCTCAGTAGCTAATAAGGTCCCAAGGGGAAGAGAATTACAGTAACCTATTCAGCTTTCAGGTATTTTTTTTAAACAAGAGTTTGTGGTTCTAAAAAGTTAGTTGCTAATCTGTAGTAACAGAGGTTAAAATTGTACTCTTAAGTCTGTCTAAACAGCACAGCACAGCACAGCGCATGCAGTCATGCTTCCATAAACAATTGCTGACAGCATGAATAAAAGTCCCTGGCCTGGTGTGTGAATCTCACACACAAACAAAACCTCAGGGTGACAAAGTCAGTACATGAAAATCCTGCTTTGTACAGTTGTTGTCTGTCCTAATCTAAGTTGTCACTCCGTAACTGCAGCCTTCTGTAAGTGCAGAAGCAGGATGTTCTCTGTGGCTAGTGCTGCAGCTGCTCATTTAAATAGCTGTGTAGTTTATGATTAAGGGCTATGATTAAGGACCAGTAGGTCCGAAACATGTCAGCTTGAGATGTGATGTTTTAATACTGGATACGTCATAACAATAAAGAGGATTCGTGGTGAATTGGTGCGGACCTTCCTTCTGTTGGAGCTGTGTAGTTTAGTTGGATTTTGCAGCTGATGTCAGATGCACAGAGACAGTGTAGCATGTCAATCAATCTCCTACATCTTCTCTGTGTAGTCGACCGACTAATTGCATTGAAAGCAAACAATTTATCAACAAATGCCATACATGTGGACGTTCAAGTACTTTTATTTCATTACTACCACTAATGCAGAACATAATTTCCATAGCTCCCAACTGTCCCTTTTTCGAAAGGAAAGTCCCTCTTAAGGAACCAAATCCCTCTGTCCCTCATTGTCCCTCTTTCAGGACTCATGTACAGATCTAAGTAAATATATGTATCTTTCTATTGATAAATGTGTTTAACTCAAAACTTTTATTCCCATTGTTTAACCACTTCACCCCAAAGGCGTTTTTACCCTAACGGACAGGAGCGATTTTCACTTTTCAGTGCTCATCCCTTTCATTTGCCAATAGCTTAATCACTACTAATCACAATGAAATGATCTATATCTTGTTTTTTTCACCACCAATTGGGCTTTTTGGGGTTGATATTTGTTTTCAGTAATTACTTTATTTTCTATGCATTTTAAAGGGAAAAACAAGGAAAAAAAATGAAAAAATACACTATTTCTCCAATATCATTCCCTATAGTTTTAATATAAACACTGCCACTGTACATAAGACCCACACATTTTATCTGCCTATTTGTCCTGGTTATCACAAGGTTTTAATTATGTCCCTGGTACAAAGTATGGTAACAATATAGTATTTGGAAATAAAGGTGTATTTTTTTCTTTGGTGTTTTTTTTCCCACTATTTTCACGTGCACATGCACAGGAACGCACGTGCACATGCGGGAGCGCGCACGTGCACAACGGAAGCAGCACTGTCTGACTTATAAAAACATCCTGGAGCCATTAAGAGGCTCTAGCAGGACGTTTTTATAAGTCAGGTTGTCATTAAGTTAAAACAATAGAAAAGTCCAAAGGACATCAAGAAGAATTTGCAGTTGGTTCGCTGATGCATGCAAGTTGTGATTCCCTCAGATAAAATTTCAGTTTCCACTGCTTTTAGGCTACAAAAGTCTGAATAATAGTCTGCGAATGCGTTGGCAATTCCTTTAGGATCGATAATTTTGGATTTTCCACCATTACTCTATACAAAGGGAAGTTTAGCTCTCTTTCGTTTACTCTTGATTTATTGATTTTTCTTTTTTACTTGATTTGCTAAAAGGTAACCTGCTCTATTTCCTTGAGAGTAAAATTTAGCTTTCAATTTAAACAAGTTCTCTTCATGTTTAAATGGAATGTCTGTGTAAGAAAACGTGGAAAAGCCGCCGCGCGTTCTGACAGCAAGGCGGCTGATTCTGCGTCCAACGCGGCGGTTTGCACGCGGAGGCGTGCGTCTGGTAATATGGCAGAACGCAGAAAAGCCGCCGCATGTACTGACCGTGAGGCGGCTGGTTCCGCGTCCAGCGCGGCGGTTTGCACGAAGCAGCGTGCGTCTGGTGTGGCTGAGTCTGTTAGTTCACACAGGTTTAGGAATACGCGCGCGCGCGCTGTGAGGCAGAACTTTTATGACGGCCAAGAGGGGACCAGCTGACCAGGCTGGTCAGCTGACGCCAGAGCAAGTTTCTATTGGTCCATCACTTAGAGGTGGCGCCAGAGAGCGCTACACTATATATAGTTGCTGCTGGCCAGTCACAAGTTGTCTGCCGATGCGAACACTACGTGAAAGCACTCAGACCTTAGTCAGATCCTGCAGTGTGTTTGAACCAGGAGGACCTGGGAATTCACACTGAGCCAGATTACTTGTATTGTATTCTATTTATGCTTAGACCAGTTCCAGGGTGTGGAGACCACGGACCTCACACCCAGACTAGGGAACCTGTGTTATCAATCTATTTATGCTTAGACCAGTTCCAGGGTGTAGAGACCATGGACCTCACACCCAGACTAGGGAACCTGTGTTATCAATCTGTTTATGCTTAGACCAGTTCCAGAGTGTAGAGACCACGGACCTCACACCCAGACTAGGGAACTTGTGTTATCAATCTGTTATACATCACACTAGTTCCAGGGTGTAGAGACCACGGACCTCACACCCAGACTAGGGAACTTGTGTTACCATTTTGTTATACATCAGACTAGTTCCAGGGTGTAGAGACCAAGGACCTCACACCCAGACTAGGCATTGTTTGATATCTGTTATGACTTATTGCTTTCCTGACTACTCCTCTGATCTCTGATTCGGTACCTTGCACATCTGATACTCTGTTGCCAAACCCTGCTTGCCTTGGATACCGAATCAGCCTTCTGTCTATGTACCTTATCTGACCGTGTGTTGCCGACCTGGCTTGCCCGACCTCGAGAGCTATCTCTACTATTTCGAGATAGTTTCCAGAGCACTCAGTGAGATTTGTCTTTATTGTCACTCACTCTCTGGACCTTCCCTCTTCCAGCCTGACTCCACCCCTTGGGGAGTCTCAGGCTACTGGAAGGTTTCCTTATCTTTAGAGCAATATTGCCCATACTGTCTCTAATTTCCTGTGCTATACTCAAAGTACTACCGTTACACCAAACACTCACATTATCCAGGTGTCCAGAGGTTAACAATATATCTGTATTATCGGTGATTCTGCAGATCATCAATAATCAGGTATATATCTGTATTCTTGGTGATACTGCAGATCACCAATAATCAGATTCTCTCTGCGTGCTGACACCGATCGTTACAGTCTGCAGATCATTCCTAGCTCCTTTAAGATTTTCTAAATTCTGAGAGGTAGGATTGGATTTATGTTCTTTTACCAGTTTCTGCACCTGGTCTAAAAGAGATTGGTGTTTAGCTAATCTCTGTTTGTGGATTTTTGCTTGAATCGATATGCAGACACCTCTTATAAATGCTTTATGAGTTTACCCTTAGAATTTGTGGTGATATCTCAGGAGACGCATTTATGTCAAAAAACTCGGTTAAGGATTCTTTAATTTGTTTTTGTACTCAGGATAATTTAATACAGATTTATTCACTCTCCATGGGGTGAAATCACTCTTACTCAAGGACTGATCTTGCTCTGACAAATATCTCTTGCGAGACATATCCTCCTCCAAAATTGGAACGATTACGTGATCAGATCACGCCCCACTCCTCATTTCTCTAAACAAGGCAAACAAAGTTTCCACTTCTGCGCTCCAACAAGTGCAAATGCATAGATCATGCTCAAAGTGAACCTCCACCGATCACCCAAATGGAATCAAACTCACCATCTATTGCTTAATACAGCAAAAAAAATAATTATTTTTACAGTTTTATTAAAAGATTGCACTCACTTGAGGTCAGAACCTTATTTCACATAGTTTTCCAATGGGCTCTCCCCTGTACACCTCCTGAGTTAGGCAACTTATCGGCGTCTGTTCCCCCCTCTCCTGCAAGGTTCCCACGTGCAGTGCTCAACACTTCATGGTAGCCGCATTATGCTCCACCTGACATGTTTTGTCGTAACCTCCAACTCATCTGGGGCACCTATGTGCAATAAGGTTCCATTGGTATATGAGTGAAATTTTAAACGTATGAGTGCAATCTTAGATCTAAAAAAACTTTTAATGTTTTCTACTGTATGACGCTATGGAGGGTCTTCTCTCATGACAAACTGTCAGAATTCAAGAGCTTTGCCACGGGGTTGTCGGATGCCTGTTAAGATCCCAAAGGCTTGTGTGGATCTGTCTAACCAGGGCTTTTCAACCTGTGGTATGTGTACCACCAGTGGTACTTTGCTGTTGGTCAGGTGGTACACACCAGGTTTGTCTGCCACTTAGTTGCCCACCTGCAGCTTGTTCTGGTCCCGTCCTGCCTCCACAAATTTCATACTGTATGACGTAATTGCCACCGCACCAATGGTTGTAGACGTGCAGGAATCTCCTTTGGAGTCACAAGACACTGTAAATTACTCCATACAATTCGCACCATCTAAAATCGGTTCTTTATTAGGCTTTTCTTTAAAAAGTTACAGCATCTTAAAAGTTCATCTGTGGGAAAGTCAAAGATGAAGCACAGGCGTTTCGGGCCATACTTATTTTCAAATCAGGACAGACCCACACTAAAGTACAACTGCTCATAGCACAATATATAAAGCCCATAAGAGGACCACATAGGGAACTGCTCATTAACATATATGCATATCCATCCACCAATTAGGTTCCAGATTACAATTTCGCTGCTATCCATGATTACTACAGCACCATCTTTATCTGCTGCTCTTATTGTGAATAGTAGAATAGTGTGAAAATGAGAAGAAAGGCTTGCCAGAATCTTTCCATCCTTTAGTAAAAAAAAAAAAAAAAATACATAAAAATCCTGAAAATTCCACATGAGGAGAGATCTGTCAGATTTTTACTACCTACTGTAAGTGACAGCAGCACAGGAAAAAGATAAATTGTAGTGCATCTTACTCTGAGACAGATTTGCATTGTATACATATGCATACTCACATATTTTACAATTTTTTTTTTTTGCTATATTGGTCCCTTATTTCCAGATTGTAACACGGAAATGTTGAAAAATCCAAGGGGATGAACACTTATGCAAGGAATGCAATTAGTTTCCTGTGAGAAACACTAGGTAAAGTACAGTTTCCACTGACTGGGTTTTTACAAATAACTGTGCTGTGTGGTATTACTTTTTATATTTTTCCTCATACTGCTTACAATTCTCTCAGGGTTGAATGAGCATATAAGCTATGTCTCCTGGAGATTCAGACATCTGTTTCAGAGGAAGTTTTCTTTATATATTTCTTGTACTGGCATATATTATGTAGCTGAGTGTCATGTATTAAACAACAGTAGGCCACATCATGCAACATGTATGCTGAAGGCTGTTCTGTTAGCAGTGATGTATGATGTAGTGGGAAAACTAAGTTGAATGAAAGGTTCTGCTTTTGGGGACACTCAGATATTGTAGAAAGTTCATTGCTTTATACTGTCCAAGGATTAAAGTTATGGTAGTCCAAACACTCCAGTCATTATGACCCATGCTTACAACTGGAAGCAAAAGTATATTGATTTGATTTAAGTATAATCCTCACAATATTCAATAGCATACACTCAAAAAGGGCTCCATGGTAATTTGAGAGCCAAGAATAGCTTACAAACCAGTAAAATGTTATTCCTTAAACAATGATTCATTTTTGCACAGAACTAAAAAAAGGTTTCCTAATTAATTTTAAAGCACAGAAACGAACTTAAAGAAGAAATTCATAGTTAAAGTGCCCATAAGCCGTGATTCTCTGGAAAAAAATGTGGTTCTCAATGATCCATGAAGACAAAGTGGATAATGGTGATTGCGATTGATTGGGGATGTAAGGTAAGGGCCTGTTTCCACTACACGCAGATTGGATGCAGAATGGATGCAGAAAAACTGACTCCAATGAATGCCTATGGGCCTGTTTCCACTAAACGCAATTTTTCTGATGCAGATTTTCCCATAGGCATTCATTGGAGTCAGATTTTCCATTCTGCATCCAATCTGCATGTAGTGGAAACAGGCCCTAAGGGGTTCCCCTTATCTTTTCTGGGGTCTAGCTAATGCACACCTGAAGTGTGCAAAAACTTTGAAATAAAAACTCTAGGGATCATGCATACTTACTCATAATACTCAAGAATCTTTTACGCCTGCTCGTTGTCTTTAGGGTCCTTCCCATTCCCCATTCCATAGGTGCTTTCCTTCCCAGTAGTGATGGTCATGCCTAGGAGAACTTATGGAGAAGCATGTGATCAGTTTGGTCATGTGATAGATATGTAAGTCTCTGATTTGCTAAAGCACGATGTGATCACAGCAAATCAGAGCTTCACAAATCTATCAGCTTATCAACTAAATCACATGCTTCTCCATGAGTTTTCCTAGACATGGCCATAAGTACTGCCCAGCATACCGGAAGTTCAATGGACTGTGAACAAGCTCCACCCACCTTTACAAACTCTGCCTTTAAGCAGGCCATACACTGGCTCGATTCCCGGCCGTTTCGACAGCAGATTCGATCCTGGGATCGAATCTGCTGCCAATCGTTCGCGTTAAACGCAGCCGCCGATCCGATTCCCTCCCGGAATCGGATCGGTCCGTCGATCGCGCCGTGCGGGAAATTACCCTCGATCGCCCGCTGGTAAAGTGCGCGTCGCTAGCGGCGGCCGATCCGATCAGGTATACATTACCTGAGGCTGGCTCCCGGGCGTCTTCTCCGTGCTGCACCGCTCTGTTCCGGCTCCATCCATCCCGGCGCTTCCTGTGTCACTGCAGTGACTAGGAAGTTCTAATAGAGGGCGCTCTATTTGAACTTCCTGGTCACGGAGTAACACAGGAAGCGCCGTAATGGAGCCGGAACAGAGCCGTGCAATGCGGAGAAGATGCCCGGGAGCCAGCATCAGGTAATGTATACGGGGGGGGACAGGCGGCAGGAGCAGCTCAGCAGATGGTGAATCGGTTTCAGGCTGAAATCGATACACAATCTGTTTGCAGTAAAGGCAGCCATACGATCCCTCTCTGATCAGATTCGATCAGATAGGGATCTGTCAGCTGGTCGATCTAATGGCACATCGACCAGTGTATGGCCACCTTAATTCTCTCCCAACCCAGACAAGAGTGTCATAGGGTACTTGTTATCTGCATCTTGCACACATCAATACTAAAAGAAATGTTTGCTTAGGGTACACTTTAACCAGTCAACTCAATATGTCACAGAGATCTATGCTAAATTGTCTATGGGGTTGATTCACTAACCGGCGCTAAGTGTTAGCGCTGGAGTGAAAAGCCACTTAGTGCCCCATAAGTAGCTTTGCGTGCACTAACAGCCGTGCAAAGCTACATCGCGCACAGCACCACGCAAAGCGCGCACAGTGTGGTGCAGCGGTAAGTGTGCGCGGTGCGACAATAACATCACGCCCGCTATGCTGTAAATGGTGCGCCGAAAAAGGAGCATACGGTGCACCCTAAGCGGTGCATTGATGGGCTGTTTTGGGCACATTCGATGTGCTGTTTTCGGCGCACCATTTACAGCATAGTGGGTGCAACGTTATCATTGCGCCACGCACAATTACAGGCGGTGCTGTGCGCGGTGTGTGGGCGCAAACCACCTACCTCCCTGGTTTGTGCCCACAAAGTGATGAGGCTCATTAACCGGCTTAGCACTGGTTAGTGCATCAGGCTCTATTTGTTTACATTCTTTTGACTAGACAAGACATTTATGTCACCGTTTTACTGATAACACACAGTTTTGTATATTATAGAAAAAAATGAAAGATTGGCATATCATAGAAAGATTTTGACAAAAATGCAACAATTCAAAGTTTAATCAAAATAATAAAATGTATACTAATAATAATAGAAATCAAGAATGCTGACGCTCATCATCCTTGGATCATTGAATTAGCAAACCAGTCTTTGTAGATACCTCTCCTCTCCTCATTAGGCAAGCATACTCTCTCTCTTAGAACTAGTGATGAGCTGGAATTTTGCATTGTAATTTTGAATTACAACACATCATTTTGAGAAAATTCATAATTTCATTTTCTTGAAATGTGAAATGTCGCATCCTAATTGTGTGTTAAATCATAATTAAGTGTTTTTTCCTGCTCCTCAGAATTTTTAATTTTGTAACTACGAAAATGAATTGTACTATTTTGTATCGATGTGAAAATTGTGCGTAATTACAAGTTAGCTACCACAGAAATGATCGTAAATATGAAAATTATCATAATTACGAACATTACGCATATAGTCGTAATTACGTGAAATTGAAAATAATTTTGATGATTTGCTTTTTGTTTTATGATCATAAATATGAAAAGTATGCAAAATTTCAGGAATTCGTAATTAGCACATTACAATCATCACTGCTTAGGACACCCTGTCAACTGACCTCCGTTTTACCATCTCATACACAGCTTCCCTCTAGCTGTTGTCCTATCCCTTAACCCTTCATACTGTCTGTACGGCCATTTATCCAGGGCTCTTTTCCCCTTTGGCCTCACAACCCTGTGTAATGTGAATCATATCTTTCGCCCATTATGTAAAAAATCTGTTATTGCTTTGTTCAATGCATAAGCTGTAATCTTCCATTGTCTTGTACATTTAATTGTTGAATTGTTTATATTGTATTTTTATACCCTGTATTCTGTTGTACAGCGTCGCGGAAGAGACTGGCACTATATACATTAATAATAATAATAATAATAATAATAATACCCTTCATAACTTCATTTTTACAAACGTAGTTCATCTTCTTCTCAGGGTGGACTCTACCAGCATTCTATGTAATGTATGTAACACATTTGTCACCCGTTAATAAACTATACTGGCACTTCTCAAATCTGTATAGAACTCTGCTGCTTGCATTGCAGTGTTACCAAGTAGTGAATAGGGGAATTTTAGAGAAGCCATAGCAGCTCTCAGCAGAATTATATTAGGAAGACTACCAGTAATTATTTGGGAGATGAGTCAGAAATGCCAAAATAAGTAACTTCTTGTAACAGACGTGCTACTTCTTTGTGTAGGTGTTAAATAGCTCTTTTGACAACCACAATAACAACAAGTGATTACAGCAGGCAATATTAATGCAGTGAGATGTAAACATTATTTCTGCTTTGTATCCATTTATATCTCATACTGTCACAGCTCTTACTTTTGTTTTATATTGGTTGTGCTTTATATGTTTTTTTTTTCTGTATAAACCATATGCACTTATAGTTTAATATATGTAATTATGTGCTTGCATAACTTAACTAGTTCACACACCACAGTCGGTATAGCTATGCCCTGCAGGACTTCATCTGAAGTCCCAGGGACATATTTATAAGTCTACCACTGCCAGTCCACCGCGATCAGTGCTGTGCACACTCCTGTTAACTCTTGCACACCGTTCCCATCGCATCTTTCAGTACACAGATCAGTGAACGGGAGCACAATTCTCATTCACTGATAAGTGCCTTTAATCAATAAATTCTGACATCAGTGAGACGCCAGAGTTCACTAGAGACTAAAATGAGTATATTGCATACATGCAATATTTCATGTAACACGTGTATGCCATCAAAAGTAAATAATCCACATAAAGCGTTGGACATTAAAAAAAAATATACATAACTAGTTAACTTAGGGACTGAACTTTTTTTAATACGTATGTCAAGAGTGTATATTACTGTTTTATTTTATTTTTTTTACAAATAAGGCTTTAGGATTAGGCTTGTGATGAAAAACTGAAAAAATACACCTTTGTTTCCAAATAAAATATTGTCACCATACATTGTGATAGGGACATAATGTAAATGGTGTAATAACCGGGAAATACAATATGTGAGTTTTAATTATGTTAGCATGTATTATTTAAAAAAATTATAATGGCCGAACATAGAAATAATGAATTTCTTTCCATTTTTTTCTTATTTTTCCTGTTAAAATGCCTCTAGTATAAAATAATTCTCAGCATAATGTACCACCCAAAGAAACCCTAATTGGTGGCAAAGGAAACAAGATATAGGTCATATTGTTGTGATAAGTAGTGATTATGTTATTGGCGAATGAAAGGGAGGAGCACTGAAAGGTGAAAATTGCTCTGGTCCTCAAGGGGCAAAACCCCTCAGTTGTTAACTAGGTAATCATCTGCTTCTAATACTTTTTAGCCAAAGACCCTGAACAAGTATGCAGATAAAATTTTTTGTCATTATTGTCAGATCTGACAAGATTGGCTGCATGCTTGTTTCTGGTGTTATTCAGATGCTACTGTAGCCAAAAAGATCAGCAGGACAGCCAGGCAACTGGTATTGTTTAAGTGGAAATAAATATGGCAGCCTCCATATTCTTCTCATTACAGTTGTAGATTTAAACCTCCTACACACATGAATGAAGCATTTCAGTCGGCAGGGATCAGGACTTATCCCTCCGGCGATAATGCAGGGTCAAGGCTGTACAAACATGTTGCTAGCCTGAAGCCTAGCATTATGTTCTGTTGCTATGCAGGGGAATGGGGGAATGGAGTTCCAATGGAGAGGTGTGTGCCATCACACAGCAGCCAGAGTGAAAGAGGAGAACAATGCTCTTACTCAATGATCGACCAAATCAATCTGCCAGGCTGATCGCTGGCCGGGGCATCATTTGGTATTGAGGGATGCTGTACTCATGCTAGA
Source organism: Hyperolius riggenbachi (assembly GCF_040937935.1). Classification (NCBI taxonomy): domain Eukaryota; kingdom Metazoa; phylum Chordata; class Amphibia; order Anura; family Hyperoliidae; genus Hyperolius; species Hyperolius riggenbachi. Next base: position 171,487,244 of record NC_090646.1, read on the forward strand.
TTCCCAGCAAAGGCGGTCATTATCAGCCACCGCAGCCAAGTTTCATCTTTGGAGTTTATGTCAATAAAAAGTACACTTATAGTGTCATGGCTGGAAGGTCAGTCCATCCTCCCCTCTCTTTAAAGTGACTCGGAAGCAAAAAAAAAAAACCCTTATAAATCAAAACACTTATCTATATATATAATAGAGTAAGTGCCTCAACTTTCAAACAAGAAGACGAAGTAGTGCCCTGCCCCCAGGGCCGGTCCAAGCAAGAAGAAGGGGCTGGTCCAAGCAAGAAGAAGGAGTAGTGTCATATCAAACCAAGGGCAAAGAGGGATAATTTGCATATTCAGTAGCAGTGCATTGTGGGTAACCACAAATGTTCACTTAAAGCGGAATTATTGCAGATTTGCTTCTGTTTTAAGAAGGAAAATTACAGCAAGCTTTGCTTTTTTTAGTAGGAGGGATTTTTGGTCTCTTTTATCCCCCTATACATTCTTAGAAGTTTGGGTCACCCTGAGCTGCTTGGTTACTCTGTTGTACTGGTCCAAGCCCTATCTCATACAGCCACATCAATCTCTGCTATGGCTGTCATTCATGAAAGTGCTGTTGGTATGGAGAATCAGTGTGGGAAAACACTGCTGATGGTGTTTTAGACTTCTAGCTGCTGATTCATAAAAAAGCATCCAGGTGTAGTAGCAGTGTGGAGATTCCCCGAACTAGGCTGGTGGTAGGCTTGCGGAGATATGGAAGCTGCCGAGTTGATACATTTCTCTGTGTTCCGCTCTACTGCAACTGCCTGGGAGGTCTCTGTGTCTCCATTCACTTAACATTGTTATCGCCACATCAGAGGGAGCGGTGCTTCCCGACCTCACACCGCTTGCGGTGATCTTTATGAATTAACATTTTGCTAAATTTTTTACAACAATCACCACACAAGGCGGTGATTTATCGCTCTGCTCGGTAATGTCAGCTTTTGATGCGGAAGGAGCCTTTATAAATGCAGATTTTGCTACGTGTGCGGGAAAGTCAGCTGTTTTAAGCATTTACGCATGCGGAAATGCTTTATGAATGATAGCCTATGTAGTGATGAGAACCAAAGGTCTGAAATAGGCTGTTACATGTGGGTTTGATATGACTGTGTAAAACTTAAAGCTATAGGCTTGCTTGGCTTACTAAGGGTGAAAAGGAATAATTTGCATATTTAGTAGCGGTGCATTGTGGGTAATCACAAATGTTCACTTATAGCTGAGTAATTGCATATTTCTTTCTGTTTTAGGAAGGCAAATTACACCAAGCTTTGCTTTTTTTAGTAGGAGGTCTTTTTGGTCCCTTTTATCCCTCTATACATTACGAGTGGTTTGGGTCACCCTGAGCTGCTTGGTTACTCTGTTGTACTGGTCCAAGCCCTATCTCACTCATGTACTGATGAGGACCAAAAGTCTGAAACAGGCTGTCTACATGTGGATTTGACTTGACTGTGTAAAATTTAAAGCTATATGCTTGCTATACACAGCGGCTCTGGATGTTTGCTTGGCTTACCAAGGGGGAAAAGGGGTAATTTGCATATTTAGTAGCAGCGCATTGTGGGTAACCACAAATGTTCACTTATAGCTGAACTATTGCAGATTTCCTTCTGTTTTAAAAAGGCAAATTACACCAATACAGTGTGCGGCATTGCAGGAAGTGACGACAGTGGAACACACGATGGAACACTGAAGAGGTCAGTCATCCCCGCCCGCTGCCTCTTACTAATAGTGGTGGCTGCTACTGTGCTTAATCAGGAGGGGGAGTGCACATGGGGGACCAAGGTTAGGGGGGGGAGTCCTGCTGAGCTTAAGCTGGAGGGGGAGTGCACATGGGGGACCCAGGTGAGGGGGGGGGGGTTCCTGCTGAGCTTAAGCTGGAGGTAGAGCACACATGAGGGACCCAGTTGAGGGGGGGTCCAACCCCCCTCCCCACCGCTGTGCCCAATACCCCCTTCCTGTCCTCTACCCCCTTATGCGGCGTATGCTACGCCGCGGGCCAGCTAGTGATTAATAATTCGTTGTGTAGAACAGATAATTAAAAGAACATTTGTAGCAAAGAAAAGAGTCTCATATGTTTAGTTTCAGTTATATAGCTTTATTTATAATATTGCATCATTCTCTAATATTTTCAGTTTACAAACTACACTCTGTATTTTAAACTATGAAACAGAGCAAAGCTAATGCCCCTTTGAACTTCCCTGCAGTAAAACTTTATCTGAAGTTGTCATTCATTTTTTTTATGTATAAGTGCTTCAGAAAACAGGATTGTCTGTGACCCAAGTTGGGTCGGAGATCTAAGAGAAGCTCTTTTGCATAGATAAGGCCTCTTTACTCTAGAGATCTTTCTGTGCACTTTTCAGAGCACACTGTGCGTTAAGCAAGATACATTGGCCTTGATTCACTAACCGGCACTAAGCCGGTTAGTGTGCCTTATCACTTAGTGGGCACAAACTACAGCGTTAACTTTATCTGAGGTTAGTGTGCCTTATCTGAGGTTACTGTGCCTTATCTGAGGTTAGTGTGCCTTATCTGAGTTAGTGTGCCTTATCTAAGGTTAGTGTGCCTTATCTGAGGTTAGTATGCCTTATCTGAGGTTAGCGTGCCTTATCTGAGGTTAGTGTGCCTTATCTGAGGTTAGTGTGCCTTATCTGAGTTAGTGTGCCTTATCTGAGGTTAGTGTGCCTTATCTGAACTTAGTGCCCCTTAAGTAGCTTTGTGCACACTAAAAGATGCACAAAGCTACATCGCGCACTGCACCGTCGCATCGCGTTGCACCGTGCGCAAAGATCGGCGCATTACACTGTGCGCGGTGCAGTGCGCGATGTAGCTTTGTGCATCTTTTAGTGTGCACAAAGCTACTTAATGGGCACTAAGTTCAGTTAAGGCACACTAACTCAGATAAGGCACACTAACCTCATATAAGGCACACTAACCGGCTTAATGCCGGAAAACTCTTTTTTACTCCGGCACTAACACTTAGCGCCGGTTAGTGAATCAAGCCCATTGTATTCTCATTAACTTGAATGTACCTTGTTCACATCTATGCTCTGTGCTGAGCTACGTTACAAACACATAGTGTTGCATGCATTTCTGTGCGTTAAGTTGTAAAGCACACATCAGTGCAAGTGAATGGGTGTGCTTTTTTTAGTACATACAAGCGCATGTGTTTTTTACCACCAATTGAAAAAAAACAACACATTTTCATATGAAAACAAATCTTTATTGACAACTGCTACTGCTACAAAAGTGCACCGCAATGCACTAAAATGCGCACTAAAATGTGCACCAACGCATGCGTTGGTTATCATGCGCTTTTACACGTTTCTGAACGCACCCAATGTGAACGATTCTTACAAGTGAAGTTTCTGAACTTTTCCTATACTGGAAACAATATGAGACCCATATCAAATTCATTATATCATAAGATTATTTACAATTTAGATTCCCTTTGAAACTGGTTTTAATCTATTCTTGTTGGCTCCTCTGTTTACATTGTTTCATTGTACTTCGTCCACAATGGGTGGAAGGGTGTTACCCCCTTTTACTATTACAGAGAGCAACTTCTTAACCCAAGTGGGGTTGAGTTTGTCTTCCTCCCACCTACACAGTGGTTGCGGTTGTGGTAATATATGTTTGTGAGTATTACTCTTCTCCTTGCATTGTAAAACTAGTCAGGACCCGTTCTCCTGCACGTGTTGAATAGCCTGCTGCGTGTCGTTGGGAATCTGCGATGCGACACAATCAGCGGTGGTAACTATAATTGAACCCGACGGGAAAACGCTGGCTCCCAGCGTTTCAACGCTCCCGGGTGCGTCGAACCGCAACGCACCGAAACGCAGTGTCGAGTGTGAAAGGTAAAATGAATGTCTATGGACTTTCATTTTACCTTGGTTAACGCAAAGAATTGCCTTTGCATTGAAACGCAGGAAAGGGGCTCTGGTGTGAAAGAGCCCTCTAAGACAGAGCACAGTACACTATATCTGGCTCTTGGTTTCACTCTTTTATGTGTTTTCAGTTTCATCTAGCATGAAGCTTTACTTTTCCAAAGATGATATGGATGATGATAAGAATTTTCAACAGCTTTCCAGGGTTAGCTCTGCCTATCTGAATGATATATATATATATATTTTTTTAAGCCTAGTGGACTATATAAACATGTAACACATGTTTATACAAACAGTTTTCAAAGCCTGGTGGGAATGATTCTCAAGCTAAATATATACATTTAATGTATCTTGTAAGTTATGCTTCTCCCTGCATAAATCATCATGTAACTCCAAGAATGGGATCTCTGAGATCTGTTCTCCTTGCATAAATGATTATGTAACTTCAAGAATGGGGTCCCTGGGATACTTTTAGGATCCCTTGTCAGTCAAGTAGACTGTTATGAATATAGCTCTCTTAGCATACCTTTTTTAAAAGCATTAGACAAGATTTATTATGCTGGGAAAGTCTCTTCCAGGGAGTTGAAGATTAGATGCTGTATGGGGGATTGCATTATGGTTAAAGCTACATCCAGGCATACAATTAGACATAAGCATAAATGGTGATGTTACTGCTTAGCGGTTTTTGAAAAAATTTAGGTCGATATTAAGTCATTGAAAACCTTCAGTTATTGTATAATACTTGTGTGCTGTTGCATTCTATAAAAGTAAAATACTATTTTCTGTCTTTTAATTTCGGAACAGTCTCCACTCAATTCCTGTACAGTTTTCACAAAATGTGCCCACAGTGGGCCCATTCACCTTGTCACATTGGCTCCATGGTTCATCAGGTTCTGTCGTAATAATGCCCAGGAAGTATATATGGCAAATTCTGTATCACTATTTTAAAAGGGATTGGATGCTTTCCCTACATTGAGGGACATCCATGGATGAAATTACTTGGTAATTCCAGTTGATCCAGGGATTTTACTTGGCACCTCCTGTCGTTTAGAAATGTTTTCCCTTTTAAGGCTAATTGACCCATGCCTTGTAAGGTTGCTTTGCCTTTCTCTGGATCAACTAGGATTTGTGAGGGTGGAGTATAGTTAGTTATTATTACATTATTATTATTTTTTTCCAGTTCAGTTTGATGGGCAAATGTCTTTTCTTTTCAACCAAACTATGAATTGCAAGTCAAACTGTACACTACTGGACAGAGCGCACATTACCACTAGCGATGAGGTACCATGCGTTGGGATGTACCCATTACTAATTTTGAAATTGGTGGCACATAACAATGGATTCCGTGTGGCCTTAAGGCTCATACACACATCAGACTATAGCCTTTGGAAAATGAAAGATCACAGACCAATTTTACCACCCTTCATGTAGTATGAGAGCCATACCTTCACAGTCTTTTCTATGGAGCTGAACTCCCCATCAGAAAAAAATCTTTGCAAGATGCTGCACACAAAGATGCTGTACAGACACAAAAGATCAGTATCTGCAAAAGATCTGTCCCTGCCAAAGATCTATTCCTGCAAATTGCATTCATAGTCTATGAGATCTGCAGATTATCATACACACCTTGTTTAGCTGACAATCATCGGCAGATATGAAAATCCATCCTGGTGGATCTGATCTGCAGATGAATGTCTGTTAAACAAGGTGTGTATGATGATCTGCAGATATCATAGACTATGAATGCATTTTGCAGGAACAGGCATTTTGCAGGAACAGGCATTTTGCAGGAACAGATCTTTTGCAGGAACAGATCTTTTGCAGATACTGATCTTTTGAATGTGTACAGCATCTGTGTGTGCAGCATCTTGCAAAGATTTCTGTCTGATGGGGAGTTCAGCTCAATAGAATAGACTGTGTACGTATGGCTCTCATACTACATGGAAGGGGGTAAAATTGGTCTGTGATCTTTCATTTTCCAAAGACTATGGTCTTATGTGTGTATGCTCCTTTTGTCTTAGAGAACGTCAATGAGATGCTAATAATTCCCTGTTGCATGCAAATTTAATGATTACAATATTTTCTGCAGCAGATCATGTTTCGGCATCCCAGAAGTTGACTACAATTGCTGATTACAAGTACATTATATGGAGACTATATTACCTGCATGTCAATCATCCATCACAAATATCAGTGGTTAGCTATGTTATCGCATAGAGAGAAGCAAATATGTATGCGATCCATTTCAATATGCTTCTTGCCATGTTGCACGGCCTAATTTCAGCATACATATAATTCCCATTACATTTTCATAAAAAACCTAAATGATTTGCATGTCACTGACCATCTCTTTTGATAGTAATTACTTCTGCCCCCTTCCCTTTCCCTCCCCTCTCCCTTCCCTTTCCCTCCCCTCTCCCTTCTCTTTCCCTCCCCTCTCTTTTTCCTTTCCCTCCCCTCTCCCTTTCCTTTCCCTCCCCTCTCCCTTTCCTTTCCCTCCCCTCTCACTTTCCACCTCAACCACACAATGGGCTCTATTCACAAAACTTCTCATACATACTTATTTATCACCTAATTAATAAAAATAACCTTTCAGCACATTTACACGCAAAATAATCATTCAAAGTTGTTCCTGGTTAACCTCATTTCAATATTACTTTTCTTTCCTTAACCACTTTACCCCCAGCGGTACGAATTTCTCCGCCCCTTTTTCCCTCCTAAAAAACCAGGGACGGAGAAATCCGTACCTTCCGCGCTACCGCCGCTGTCCGCGCTCCCGCCGCTCGTGCGCGCGCACCCGCCGCTCGTGCACGCCGCCGCCCGCTCGCCCGGAGATTAATAAACGGGAAAATCCATTCCCGTTCGTTGATCTAGCCCCCGCAATGATCTGCTGCTTCTTTCAGAAACAGCGAGATCATTGTGCGTCTCCCAGCCTCCTACTGCTTCCTGTAAGCGTCCTTCCGGACGCTTACAGGTAGCATGTAAACAAACACTCTGTGGCCATCTTGTGGCCAAATAGTAAACTACACCCTAAAAGCATTTTACATATACAAACATTACATTTACACAATAAATTAACTCATTACCTCCCACACTCCCCAATTTTTTTTTTTTTTTTGTAATTAAAAAAAAAAAATACAATAAAAAAAAAACATAAATAGTTACCTTAGGGACTGAACTTTTTAAATATTTATGTCAAGAGGGTATAACACTGTTACTTTATAAACTATGGGCTTGTAATTAGGGATGGATGCAAAACTGAAAAAAATGCACCTTTATTTCCAAATAAAATATTGTCGCCAAACATTGTGATAGGGACATAATTTAAATGGTTTTATAACCGGGACAAATGGGTTAATACATTTCATGGGTTTTAATTACAGTAGCATGCTTTATTTAAAAACTATAATGGCCGAAAACTGAAAAATAATAATTTTTTCCCACATTTTTTCCTATTTCCCCATTAAAACACATTTAGAATAAAATAATTCTTGGCATAATGTCCCACCTAAAGAAAGCCTAATTGGTGGCAAAAAAACCAAGATATAGTTCATTTCATTGGGATAAGTAATAATAAAGTTATAGACGAATGAATGGAAGGAGTGCTGGAAGGTGAAAATTGCTCTGGTGGTCAGGGGGTAAACCCCCTCAGTGGTGAAGTGGTTAATTATATAATATTTTTGCTCTTTGGGAGCTTAAAACTGTAACATAGATAAGGTGAAAATAGAAGAAAACAGGTGAAAAAGCATTGTGAATTGTGCCCATTGCCTTCATGATGACACATTTTCATTACTAGTATCTAGCATTAACAGACTTTTGTGCTGTACAATTTAGTCCATAATACTGTCAAGGGACTTCTGCAACTCAGATGACCACCTAACAGGCACTTCCACCACCAGAACCACCTCAAAAGAAAACAAAAGCTCAGAGACTCAACTTACCAACTGACCCAAATACAGTTAGTTTTTAAAATGGTCAAAAAAACTCTGAGATGGAAAAGGGTCTTTTTGCCCTAAAGCCAACAATATTAAATGGGTTATTTTTGCTCATGTGTAAAGGACCGAGTTCAAATCTCAGTTCTCCCTGATCAGTAAGCTGCACCTATTCAGTAAGGAGTTCTTTGGGCAAGACTCCCTAACACTGCTACTGCCTACTGAGTGCGCTTTAGTGGCTGCCTCACAAGCGCTTTGAGTCCGACAGGAGAAAAGCGCTATACAAAAAAAAAAAGGATTCAAGATAAAAGAATTTCTTAGGGTAAAGGCTAAGCATCCTTTAAATATTGAGATGTGTGCGGCTCTGTAAAAACTGATATGTGCCACTCATACAGTATGACAGGTCCGTATTTATGTTGCATCAGAAGGCATACATACACAATGATGTTGGCAACTGTGCTCAGGAGGTTGGATTGTTCTTGTATATATGAACTGCAATCTCTATGGCAACTATAACATGATGAGCATCCACATGCCAATCAAGGTGATTTTTCATTTAGGCTATTGTTTGAACAGTAATGTAAATGAAAGAAAATCCTGTTGTCTGTGGCTGTAGCTATGCCTTTCCAAATATGGCTTATGATTTACAATGTGCCTTCTTATAGTCATGGCAGCACACATTGTTGATTTATTGGTTACCAGCACAAGCGGGTCTCTCTGCGCAGAGTCGGTGCACTTCATCTACACAGATTCTGATCAATAATTATCACGTAGCAGTTCACATATGAATAGCTTCCATTAATAGTTACGTAAAATATTTCAGGGGATAACAAAACTGAATGACTACATTTAAAAGGACCACTATGATATAAAATTGTCAAATTTAATCTGCATGTGAATACATTTATATATAAAATGTATATCTGTTCCAGAGTAAAATGCGCTATAAATTTCAATTTTTCTCTCCATAGTTGTCCCAACAAAAATCTGACAGATCTAACAGGTTTTGGACTATTCCATCAATAAAATCACTAGAGGGGTGCGGTAGGTGCGGACCGGACCAGGTGTCACCTGCAGAGGGGGTGACACCAAGCTCCAGGCTAAGGCTCAACACACACCATACAATCTTGGTTGTTCAATCTTACCACTTTCATGTAGTATAAGAGCTTATCCAATTAATCATTCAAGGTATTTTCAATCTGTTGGCCCTTATACTACATAGATTTGGTACATCTGTACAACCAAGATTGTATGGTGTGTGTTGAGCATTAGGCAGAGTGGAGTAAGGCTATGTAAATACAGACCAGGCTAGTGCCTGATAGACTTCTACCTCCTACTCTTCTCCCTTCTGGCTGCTCTGTGTTGATGTTGAGCTGATAACATCTTAACATACCCCTATAGCAAGTAACTTTACTACCTGGTGAGGTTGGAGATTTATGGGGCAAGAGGGGGTGACACCATGCGTTTCTGCACTGGTTGACACCACCCCTATTGCCGCCTCTGTATTCTAATCTAGTTCTCTTATTTTCAAAAGCACTTATGGAACAGCAGTTGCTCAGTCCAGATGTCAAAATAGTCAAAAAGAGATATGTGTGGTTAGCACCAGTTGCTGGCTGACAGCAGACACAATGTGGTCGCTCCCAATTAGTAGTCGTGCTCACAATCCAGAATCATCATCCATAAGGCAGTAGAAGAACAACATGGAGCACCAGCTCTTGCTATTAGGGCTTATTTGCGTTCACATAGGCATTACAGGTAAACCAGAAAGTGAGGGTAGAGGTACCGGCCTAAGTAGGGAAGTTGTCCAGCATCTTTCTATAGATCATTTTCATAGAAAGCTTTTGTAAAGAAAAAAGGAAATACTGAGAATCCCCCGTGAGGAGATGGATTAATCTAAAACCTGTCAGATGTTTACTGTTTAGTGTAAGGGACAGAAACATAGGTGTAAAGTGATTACAGAGCATTTCAATCTGGGTAAATGTACACCCAGATCAGTTGACACAGCATTTCATTATTCTCATTCATGGTTCGTATCCCCTGCATAGTTTAAATGTGTGTTTTGGGATTATCATTATGTGGAAAAACAAATTATAGTTCCACTAAGTGCAAATCAGATGGGATGGCATGTCACTGCAGAATGCTGCCTTCCGTATATGCTCCTGCATGGTTTTGATGGCTTAGCATTGAAAAGAATACTAAAAAGCCATTGAAATAGAAGGTGTGTGCAAACCTTTGACTGGTACTGTAGATTGAGAAAAGCTGCCACTCATTTTGTGCTTTCTTTGCCTCGCATGACAGCTGTTAAAGGACATCCGAGGTGAAAATAAACTGATGACAAAAAACTATTTTATCTATCCTTAGTCTCCTAAAAAGATTTTTTTTTAGATATCCCACAGTTTTATTTTATATTTAAATCTAGTTATTACATTTTTACTGTTTTATTGTCTCTAGTCAATGACACCTTCATTGAAGTATGTCAGAGCTCAAATCTTCGAAATATTGACCCTTTTTATCTCTTTCCTGCTCTCAGAAGCCATTTACTGACATGGAAGTGTTTTATGACTGTAATTACTTATCAATGAAGGTTATGCTGTAGTCTGACCCGGTCCTGACCCGGGCAGAAACTGTCACTTGCATACCTGATGTTTAACTTTTTCAGGCAGAGAAAGAAAAAAAGGAACACAGCCTAGCTATTTGTGTGCTTGGCTCTGTACGTATACATGTCTATCTCATCATGTCACATGTCACCTTGGTTGTCCTTCAACCATTTCTGCTGCCCGGACGTGTAGCTCATGTCCGGGCGGCTGCTCTGCTGCGGTGCCGCGCTTCGGCGCTCTCCCGGGCGCGATCGCAGGCGCGCCCCCGTGCCCCCGTGATGTCCCCTGGTAGCCCTGGGATCAGTGAACAGGAACATGGTTCCCAATCACCGATCCGTGTCCCCAGCAGAAAAACCGAAGCGCTCTTACTAGAGGCTTCAGTCTTTCTGCCCGTAAAAGTTTCTGCATCCCCCTTGTGCTTCTGCTTAGCGAGAAGCACAAGGTTGGAAAAAAAATTCAAGGTGGCCATCTTGTGGCCAAATAGTAAAACTACATCTACATATTTTTTACACTACAATTTACACATATAATAACATTAAAAATTAACTGTTTATTTCCCACACCAAAATATTACCCAAATAAAATTTTGAATGGAAAAAAAAAATTACAATAAAAAAAAAATAAACATAAATAGTTACCTAAGGGTCTGAACTTTTTAAATGTGCATTTGAAGGGGGTATACTACGAACATTTTTTAAATTATTCGCTTGTAAATAGTGATGGACGCAAAACGGAAAAAATGCACCTTTATTTCCAAATAAAATATTGGCGCCATACATTGTGATAGGGACAAAATTTAAATGGTGTCATAACCGAGACAAACGGGCAAATAAAATACATAGGTTTTAATTATGGTAGCATAGATTATTTTAAAGCTATAATGGCCGAAAACAGAGAAATCATGATTTTTTTCCATTTTTTTCTTATTAATCCTGTTAAAATGCATTTATAAAAAAATAATTCTTAGCAAAATGTGCCACCCAAAGAAATTAGTGATAAAGTTATTAGCGAATGAATGGGAGGTGAAAATTGCTCTGATGCATAAGGTGAAAAATCCCCGCCGGCTGAAATGGTTAAGCCTCTGCTCCAACCAAAGCCTTTCTGTTTGTTTTGGATATAATAGGAATGGGTGGAATGGCTATAACTTGCTTAAATTGTTAATGCTGTCTGGTTTTCACTTAGGAAACTTCCCCATCGCTTCTTTACTCAGTAGAAGCAGTAGAGTGTTGTACTTTCTTTAGTCAGTAAATTTTTATGCCGACATCCAGTGGCGTAGCTAAGGAGCTGTGGGCCCTGATGCAAGTTTTACATTGGGGCCCCCCAAATACTCTATACATAACAATTGATATGGTGCACCAAAACCTGCCAATGGCAACTACAGTGTCAGAGGTGTAAGAAGGGTATGGGGAACAGTGTGTTAATGATGACCACTATTCAAAGTATCTATTGAAGTCATTATTAGGAGCACAGAACCAATAGAGAACTAATACTGCAGTTGAGGGAGGGCCCTTCGGGGCCCCTCAAGCCCAAGGGCCCCGATACGGTGGCAACCTCTGCAACCCCTATTGCTATGCCCCTGTCGAGATCAAACCAACAATTGTTGATTCATGTAATAACTTAAAGACTAAAGGTAAGGTGGCTACTAATGATACAATCGGTGAACAATTGAATGATCGCAAACAATATTTTGTGGCCACTAATGGGCAAAAATCTCCTGACCAATCCAATCTGATTGCAAACTATTGCTTTCGATTGTTCATACGATGATCAGAAACAAACAGTTGTTTGCTGATTGTATCATTAGTGGCCACCTTACCTTCAGTCTTTAAGTTATTACATAAATCAACATTTGTTGGTTTGATGTTGGCATAAAAATATGAAATTCATACGAACGATCAGAAACGAAACGAATGTTGATCAGGAGTGGTGGATTTTTCTGATCAATTATTACAAAATTTGAATGGTGTAAGGTAGTCACTTTCTTGATTCATAGACCCAAGCAATTTTATCAGATTTTCCAATCAATTTTTTTTTCATAATTGAGTAAAAAATTGAATTGATTTTTCAAATGTTATAATCAGAAATTCTTGGATTAAAAAGAAATGTAAAAAAAATGTATGGTGTGTGGCCTCTTTTACTGTACATAGTTTTCTTGCAATCTCTTGAAAGGGCTTTGATCCAGTTCTGTACCATGCTTGAATCCCCCCCCCCCCCCCCTTGTTTCCTACTTTCTCCGATCTATACCTGGATGAATGTGAGACTACTCTATTTTTTCTTACTTGCATGTTAAAATGTACTTTTCATTTGAAGTGTCTACACATTAGACAATGTTGTACAACAAGCGTGTTAACACTGCACAATTCCTGAAGGGATCTTTGGACATTTTGGCTTTGTTTGGAAGAGAAAGAGAGCTTTAAAATGATATGCATCTTTCCATAGTTTCTGCACTGCTCGGAGTCCCTTTAATGATGGGTAAAAAATATTGCAATTTGCACTGATATGGGAAGTGAAATTAATCGAGTCAATTGAAGCCAGCAGCTGTCGATCATTATCTGGCAACTGGTTTATTAACTGGCAGCTACACACTTTAATTGGCTGAATTCATTTTTTTCTATGGGTCATTTGAGATTTGCAAATCTGGAGAATTAGCTGCTTGTTGCTTACATGTATACAGGTTGTTTGAGCTGTTGCCAGACTTGCAAAATCTTTAATGTATGACTAGTTGATTGTCCTGAGCGCTTGTGTTTCTGCATTTGAGTTGAATGAGTTGCGAATATGTATTAATATATTTGCCATTTTTACCAGTAACATATTTTTTATACTGTGGATTTCTCCTGTGTTTGTCCTATCAATTCACTCTCACCTGCAAACTTGTTAAAGCAGGTCATTCACTCATCGATTTCTCCCATCGATATGCAGGTAGTCCCCGACTTACAAAGATCCGACTTACGAACAAAACCCGCCGATACGAATGGCATGGATTCTCTGTTTCCATGGGAACAAGTCAATAAAAATTTCAAATTGGACTTGTAGTTTTTGAGAAAATTGATTTAAAAAAAATCAAAGAAAAAATGGCTTTTACACTTGTATAAACAGGTACAAAGGGCAGATGTGACACAGAGGGGGACACTGGAGGCACAGGGGGGCATAGAGGAGGTACAGGGGAACAGAGATGGCACAATGTTCTGACTTAAGAACAGATTCAGGCTAAGAACGAACTTACAGTCCCTATCAGGGACTACCTGTACAGCTGATTCGATTGCTTTGATGAAATCAAATCAAAATCGGTGCAGCATTTGGCCTGCTCAATCGATCAATCAAGCGATTTCCAGCCAAAATCGCTTGATTGGATCAATTGATCCAGGCAGAAAATGTAGGTCGATCAGTGGCGGATTAGGTGCGCATCGCTAGCGGCATTCAATTTGCGTCTGATGAGAAGGTACTCTCACCTGTCCACCACGCATTCCAGTCTCTGATGGTCCCGATTTCTGCTGGTCCCCAGAATTCTCTTCACTTCCTTTCTCTGGCCGCCTGTGTGACATAATGCAGGAGAAAGACACTAGGGGCATATAGAAGTCACAGTGGCCTTAGTGTCTGTCCCTTGCATTACACTACACCCGGGGACAGGAAGTGAGGAGGAGCAGTCGGCGGGGACCAGCAGAGATCAGGACCAGCCGAGATCAGATGCAGTGAACAGATGAGAACAGATGAGAACCGCGGGGGGAGGGGACTTGGACCCTGTCAGGCACACAGATTTTCAAAGATGTAATGTTGAAATTGATTGAAAGTCTGTGGGCAGTATGTAGGAGCAATCAAGCAGGTAATGTAGATCCTCTAATCAGATAATTTTAAGTTTCTTACATTTTTGTTTTGCAAACCTTTAAAGAGACTCTGTAACATTCAAAAGATCCCCTGGGGGGTACTCACCTTGGGTGGGGGAAGCCTCCGGATCCTAATGAGGCTTCCCACGCCGTCCTCTGTCCCACGGGGGTCTCTCCGCAGCCCTCCGAACAGCCGGCGACTGTGCCGACTGTCATTTCAATATTTACCTTTGCTGGCTCCAGCGGGGGCGCTGTGGCGGCTTTCCATTCCGAACTACACGGAAATACCCGATCTCATTCGGGTCCGCTCTACTGCGCAGGCGCAGGAAACTTGCGCCTGCGCAGTAGAGCGGACCCGACGGCGATCGGGTATTTCCGTGTAGTTCGGAGCCGACAGCCGTCAGAGCGCCTGCGCAGGAGCCAGGAAGGTAAATATTGACGTCACCGCTGCCCGGACTCCACGGAGGGCTGCAGCGAGACCCCTGACGGATGGAGGACGGCGTGGGAAGCCTCATTAGGATCCGGAGGCTTCCCCCACCCGAGGTGAGTACCCCCCAGGGGATCTTTTTATGTTACAGTTCCTCTTTAAGGATTAAAAAATAAAATACTTTGTTTATTGGCAGTCCCCTTTTCATGATAGAAGACAGGTAGAACATTCTTCCCTGGAGAGTAAATCCTCCCTTCAAAGTAAACCTTTGTAAAAACAAACTTAAAAAAAGATAATGCCCCGTCTTGTTTCATGGCTTATTAACCCCTCATCCTCTATGCAGGATGGTATTCCTCAGGAAACAAAGAGCACACCAGCTTTGGGCATAGCTCCCATAAACTCTATCAGCCCTCATATTCATAACATTAGAGGGTAATCCAGCTGCCAGGCTCATCCACGCTCATAACCAGCTGTTTCACTCTGCTAGTCCCTTCATTGCCTTCCTGTCCTTTACAGAATTAACCACTTAAGGACCGTAGGCTTAAACCCCCTAGTGATCAGTCAACAGGCTATTTTTTACAATTTAGGCCACTGCAGCTTTAAGGGCTCACTGCAGGGCCATACAACTCAGCACACAAGTGATTTCCCCCCCCCCCCTTTTCTGCTCACCAACAGAGCTTTCTGTTGGTGGGCTCTGATCACTGCTAGCATGTTTGTTTGTTTGTTTTTTTGTATTAGTTTATACATTTATTTTTAATAAATATTCCTATTTTTTCCCCACCTTTCCTCCCTCCCCCCGCCAGCCAATGACAGTGGATCGCTTCTCTGCCTCCCAGGGGGACAGGCGTATCACATGGCTGTCCCCAGTACAGCGCTGCCCTAGATCGCAGCGCTGTACCATGTAAATAGATGGCGGTTTCGCCACCTAACAGTCTCCTAGCGGTGATCACCACTGGGAGACTGATGAGCGGGAATGTGCACTTCACGCCAATTGGCGTTGAGCGGTCCTGGGGCTGCCGCTGCGTTCATGCCAATTGGCGTGGAGTGATCATCTAGGGGTTAAATATAAACTTCTCTGCCTGTCTTATAAATCCATCTACCAAACTTCCCCCTTGTACATCTCATGCAGAAATATTCCCCAATTCCCTCTCTTCGCTCCTACAACATTGTCTGGATGCCAATTCCACACATGCTCACATGCAAGGCTCC
The DNA here is from genome assembly GCF_040937935.1 of Hyperolius riggenbachi. Taxonomy (NCBI): domain Eukaryota; kingdom Metazoa; phylum Chordata; class Amphibia; order Anura; family Hyperoliidae; genus Hyperolius; species Hyperolius riggenbachi. The sequence continues at coordinate 171,503,125 of NC_090646.1, forward strand.
AGGACTTATCCAAAGCAGCCCTTACTCTCTTGAACTCCCTTCCGTTCCCATCAGGCTCACCTCCATCTCTACAGCTCACTCAAGCAGGTCCTAAAAACCCTCCTGTTCATCCTCTCTTAACATCTACCCTCTTTATGCTACATTTCTCCTCAGAAGAGACACGTGACCGCCTTCCATCTTGTGTGTCCTTATTCTCCATGTTTACTGCTTGCACTTGACCCCTTGGCACCATTCTACTCTGCCACCAAATGGACTCAGTGACTCTCCCTTCTCTGTTCCATTTTTACATTGTACATATGCTACCATACTTGAAAACTATCCTTGTGTATTTTAGTAGGTGACCTGTCTCTGTACCTTTGTATAATGTTTTAATGCTTCCACTATTTATTGTACAGTGCTGTGTAATATGTTAGCGCTTTATAAATAAAGCTAATATATAAATAGCTGCAAAAGGGAAGTGGCTAATTCTGCCTGCATGGGCACAAGGTATGTAAAAAAAAATGACACTGCACTGATCTACACTATGCTGTTAAAAGTGACATCACTAACCAATGTATTACCCAGCCATCATATATTTATTTGATAAATGACTGAGTAGGTGACCAGATCTGTCTAGTGCAATGACTGCTTGGGTATAGAAAAACATATGTATGTGCTCTCTCCCTACTCATTTTAAAGGAACCATGCACAGCTGCAGTAGCATCCAGCCGCAGCTCCAAAAGTGTGATAGCTCACTTGTTTATTTGCTGCTGCTTGCCTAGTGCTTAGGTGATCAGATCAGCACTAAGTCCAGGGAATGCGAGAAGTGCAATCCTTCGGCTTAGCAAATTTAGGTCATGAAATAGATTTCCTGTTTACCTATCTTGTATCAAAATAAAGGGATTTTCATAGGTTTAATGTTCCCATCTAACATCAACATAACACCTTACACCAAGCCTATTGTTAAAGATAATAGAAATGGGTTAATTCAGCAACATGACTTTTGGTCAGTGGGTTTATTGCTCAGTCCACATATCCCTCCTTGGAATTCTATATAAATAACTCATAGCATATGTTGACAATTTAATAAAGTAGGAGTATACATATAAAGATGTAATGGGAAGATTATAATGAAAAGAAGGACACAACGAGTATAGAGGTGTCCCTTAACCTTTTCCCTGCCAAGCATGTACTAGGTACGTTGTGAGTGAAAAAGGCTCCAACTGCCAACATGGTACCTAGTACATTATTTGGCATTTTGTCCCCGGGGAAGCTGTGGGGAGGGGGCCAACATCATTCTTCCCTCCCTCCACATGTCTCTCCCCCCTCTGCCTCTCTGCAATGCTGGAGCAGCGGTTGTGTGTAATTACTCATCCGATTACTCGCTCCATGCCATGTGCCCCTCTCTTCTTCCTGTTTCCTGTATGACACAAGATTACATAGGTGGCATACAGAGATTGGGAGGCCAGAGAGGTGCCTGCTGCCGGAGGGGGCGCAGCATGGTGCGAGCAATCAAGTAAGTAATTACACACCGCAATGCTGCACTCCAGCTCTGCAGGGGGCTACAGGAAAGGGGCCCATGTGGAGGAAGGGAGGAGTTGCCCCCCCTCCCAGCAGCTGCACCTATACCGGGGGCAATTATACTTACTACCTTTATTGGGGAAACTATACCTGCTACCTATACTGGGGGCACCCATACCTACTACCTGTATTGGAGCACCTATACCTGCTACCTATACTGGGGCACCTATGCCTGCTTACTATACGGGGGCACCTATTTCTGGTCCTGGCTACCTATACTGGCTGCACCCATATCTGGCCACCTGTACTGGCGGCACTTATACCTGGCTACCTATACTGGTTGCATCTATACCTGGCTATCTATACTGGCTGCACTATACCTGGTTACATGTACTGGGGGCATCTATTCCTGGCTACCTATACTGGCTGCACCTTTATCTGGCTATCTGTACTGACGGCAAGTGTTCCAGGACAAGAAAAGTGGGATACATATATGGTATCATTGGATTAAGCAGAATCAGGGCTTTTACTAACAGTAACATTTATGTCAGTAAATGTAATTCTTCTTTGAAAAAAAATACAACAGAAAAATATTTTATTTTTTTATTTCACTTTTTTAAACATATTTTACTCAAAAATGTTGTTATATCTCCCCCCAAAAAAGTACAAAATGTTGTTTCAGTGTTCAAGCCCAATTTATTACGGAAAAAAACTACTACTACTACTACTACTGGGCTTGATTCACTGAACCGTGATAACTCATATCACGGCCGTTTTTGCGTGCATTTTCGCATTTGCGTGCGTTTGCAAATTTGTGCGTGCAATTGTGCGTTTTTGTATGCAAACGTGAATCTTCACGCGAAACCGATGTCGTTTTCACGCACAAAGCGCAATTGCATGCAAACGCGAAAATGCACGTGAAAACGCCCGTGATATGAGTTATCACGGTTTAGTGAATCAAGCCCTATGAGTGCAAAATGTCTAAAAACTGCAGATATGCCCTGTACTTCCGTTGTCTAATGTGGCAACATCTCATTAGCTAACATCTGCATTTTGCTGGTATGCACATTGCTTTTATGTGCATTAGCGTCATGTCTGGAACACGTGATGTCATTGCCCAGTAGGCGTGCCTCGTCATGTCAGCACATATGGGTCAGAATTGCCTCTACTTCAGTACTGCCCTCTGGTTTATACATATATTAATATTATTATTTATTTATAAAGCGCCAACATATTCAGTGGCGCTGTACAATATAAGAAAACAAACAAGAGATACATAATGACACAGACAATGATATAAATCAAATATGAACATTGGTACAAAATACAGAACTGGTGATTACAATAGCAAATTTAACATGATTACTAAAATGTATAAATGTCTAACAGAGTGCAAGCAATTAAATGTATAACATTCCATGGCACAAAAGGGTGAGAGCCCTGCCCTTGTGAGCTTTCAATCTGAAGGAATGGGGTGGAAACAAGAGGTGGGGGAAGTATACAGCATATGTACAGGCAGTGCGTAATTCGGTTATTTAGTAAGGAGTAAATGTAGACACGAGGTTGAAGGGTGCATGGCCTAAGCTAGAGAATATGCTTGTCGGAAAAGGTGGGTTTTGAGGGAGCGTTTAAAGATTTCAAAGGTGGGAGAGTGGCGGATGTGCTGTGGAAGGGCATTGCAGCGGTGTTCTTTTCTGGCCTCTTAGAAATGGTTTCCTTCTGAATATTAGATGCCTCCTGGTGCTCCTGGGGTCTCTTAATTATTGACACCCTTGCCCAGCTTTGTTCACCCTCTCCCAGAGTAATGACTATTGCCTTTAGATAAGGCTAAAGCAAAATGTACAGGGTAGTGGGGTATTTCAGCATGGATTTGGCAGATCATTGTTTTATGAGTGGTAACTAGGTTTCTTTGGATGACTTATTAACAACAGTTCTGTGGTTCTTCCATCGTGCAGTTGGCTGACTGGTACTTCTGGTTAGATCAGTGGCATGTAACATAACATCCAGGTTCCAGAAACAGCAGATTAGGGGATTTTTTATTGCAGACCTATCAGGTTTTATGACCGCTCTCCCACTTAAGCCACACATGTGATTACGTTATGGCATCTGCTATATCCCTTTCAGAATCTGTATTGGCTGGCTGTACTTGCTAGATATGAATCCTGCAGCACTAAATCTTTGTTTGCTGCTGTTCAGTTTTGCTGCTTGTATTGCTCGCTTGTTGCCTGGAAAGCACAGTAACGTGTGCTGTTGTTCTGCACTTTGCATATTCCTACCTTTCCTCCCCTATGATATCTAAAATGGGACAGGAGTAGCCTGCATGACCACACTTTGTGCAAGTGAGAGTTTGTTATAGTTCTCATTTTGTTGGTGGAAAATCTGAGAAGTAAAATTGCAGCAGCAACGGCTCTCTTGAAAAGTAATTAGAAGCCAAAAAACTTGTATCTGTCTGAACAAACACTCCTGACAACAAGTGCTGAAAAGTTCAAAAGGTTATCATTGTTTTGAGATACATTTTACATTGCATTGACATGGCTTTTGTTTACACTGAAAACTTAGAATTTAGTTGTAGTTGTATTTACCATTACAACTACACATAGAATTCATGTTCTCATATATTCAGGGCCGGCCCGCTCATGAGGCGGGGTGAAACTTTTGCCTCAGGCGGCAAATTTCCAGGGGCGGCACCCGCCCGTCCGTGGGTGCGGGGAGCCGGCCCGCCGAGCTGGAGGGGTAGCTGGCAGGACGGGGGTATTGGGCCAGCGGCGGGGAGGGGGGTCGGACCCCCCCCCCTCCCTCACCTGGGTCCCCCGTCCTCCGCTCCCCTCCAGCCTAAATAGAAGCAGCCGTATGTGTAAGAGGCACGGGCGGGGAGACACTCACCTCCTCCTCGCTCCAGCGTGCGCTCCACTGACATCACTTCCTGCAGGACGCTGCAGGAAGTGACGTCAGTGGAGCGCACGCTGGGAAGAGGTGAGTGTCCTCCCCGCCCATGCCTCTTACACATATGGCTGCTTCTATTTAGGCTGGAGGGGAGCGGAGGACGGGGGACCCAGGCGAGGGAGGGGGGGGGGTCCGACCCCCCTCCCCGCCGCTGGCCCAATACCCCTGTCCTGCCAGCTACCCCTCCAGCTCGGCGGCCCCCCAGAGCGGCCCCCCCCCCCGAGGGGGGGGGGAGGGGCGGCGGTGACAATTTTTTAAAAATTTGCCTCAGGTGGCAAAAAGTTTAGGGCCGGCCCTGCATATATTTATTTTCAGTTCAGGTTTTCTTTAATTATATCTATTCAGTGCTAATCTAGTAAGTCTAATAAGCTGAGCCACTAAGCAACACATGCTGGTGAACCTAATATGGCTGGTATCTAAAAGCCCTGGACTGGGCTATATTCCATTTGATCACAGGTGTCTAAAAGGATGTCTGGATTCTCAAGACATGTTTCTTAACTCCGAAGATTCTGTGCCTATGTTTGTCGCTGCCTATCAAAATTGTTACTTCAAAATTGTAGATTTTCATTTCTAAATCAGTCTAATCAAATATGTGATGTTTTACAAATCAACACCAACAGCAACACGTATTACTGTTAAAACTATTAGAGGCTACGTCAATGTTTACAGTAAAGCCTTCCATATAAAATGCATGGCTATAGGCAGCATTGCTAGCTGTAAGTACTTTACAGAGATGATGTTGTTCATAATGTGGGTGCTATGTGTTTCTGAATTTGGGATGTGCATGTACAGTCATGTGCATGTTAAAGAGGAACTCCAGTGAAAATAATATAATAAAAAAGTGCTTCATTTTTACAATAATTATGTATAAATGATTCAGTCAGTGTTTGCTCATTGTGAAATCTTTTAAATCCCTGATTTATATTTTGACATTTATCACATGGTGAAATTTTTACTGCTAGCAGGTGATGTAGCTGCTGCTTGCTGTTTTGGCAGTTGGAAACAGCTGTAAACAGCTATTTCCCACAATGCAACAGGGTTCACAGACGGGAAACTGCCAAAAGTACGTACTCACAATTTCTTTGTGGGAGGGGTTTCACCACAATATCAGCCATACAGCGCCCCCTGATGGTCTGTTTGTGAAAAGGAATAGATTTCTCATGTAAAAGGGGGTATCAGCTACTGATTGGGATAAAGTTCAATTCTTGATCGGAGTTTCTCTTTAAAGCAAAGCCAAGTCAGAATGTCACTTCAGGCTTGATACTTACTTTTAGAAGAGTGAAGGTTCTGGATTGTATAGAGCCTTCCTGTTCCTCCATCTGGCCTGTTGCTCCTCCGCTGTCAGTTGGTAAAGCTGCTTAGTGAAATTGCTCTTCAGAACAACTCTGTCAATGATTGGCCTATTTTACCACTTCCATGTAATATGAGAGCCAACAGATTTTTGAATACTATGAACGGAATGGGCTCTATTCACAAACCTTCTCATAAATGACTTATTTATCACCTTATTGATAAAAATAACCTTTCAGCACATTTACCAGCAAAATAATCACTCAAATTAAGTTGTTCCTGATTAACTTTATTTCAATATTACTTTTCTTACCTTAATTATATTATATTTTTGCTCTTTGGGAGCTTAAACATGTAACATAGATAAGGTGAAAACAGATGAAAAAGCTTTGTGAATCATGTCCAATGTGTAGGTAAACTCTCATATTACATGGGCTGGTAACGCTGTTCAGTGATTGGCCATTCAAAATTGGATGTGTGTTCCCGGCTTAACTGGAACTAAGCATGAGGGCTATGTATGAATTTGAAAAATGTCCTTTTAGTGATAGAAAAGTGAAACTTTAAACCATTGTTGCAAACCTTTTTAAAATTTAAAATACATGCATATAAAATGAACATATCTCCTAGAGTAAAATGCCCTATACGTAGCTTTTTTTCCTATGTTGCCATGACTTATAGTAGGTAGCAAAAAGCTGACAGACCTTGACAGATTTTGGACCAGACCATCATCTCATGGGAGATTCTCCGTATTACTTTTATTTGTTACCAGAGCGCTCCTTAGAAAGAATCTATACAGAGATGTCAGCCAGCCTCCCTACTAACTTGCACACTATTCTGGCAGTTGGACTGAGCAACTTCCAGTCAATAAGTGCTTTTATAAGTAAAGAAGTAACTGAGAATTCCCCATCAGGAGATGGACTAATCCAAAATCTACTAAATCTCTCAGATTTTCACTACCTTTTGTAAGTGAGAGTGACAGAGAAAAAAGTTATTTATACTGCATTTTACTCTGGGACAAATCTACATTTTATATGTATGTATTTTAGCGTTTGTATTTTTTGTGTGTGATAATGGTCCTTAATTAGTCAAATTAGATCAATTTGCAACTCTGGAATCAATTTGACCTTGGACGTTGGGGCCAGACCCCTTCACCTGCCTGCCCCAAGAACATTTTAAGGAAACTAATTAGATCAGGTGAGATTTTTTTAAGGTGTCTATCCCTATTTCACCAGTATCCCCAAATCATGCACTGTGTAAGATTAATATTGGATGTAGTTGTCATGTCATCTCAATGGGTGCAATAAAGTCTTTAATATTATAGCAGCAATCTTGTGACAAAATCTTAATAATGTTATACATTTCATACTGGCCGAACACAAATTCCATAATGAACACACACATTCATCCCTGGCCTGGTCAGCAGACACACACCTGGCCGCCCACTTCGCTCCTCCAACAACCTCCTCCTAACCACCCCACACATCTTGCACTCCCATGCTTGACTACAGGATTTCACTAGAGCCACCCCTATCCTATGAAGCCCCATCAGGCTTACCCCCTCCTTCATCAACTTTAAACAAGCCCTTAAATCTCACCTCTTCAAGAAGGTCTACCCAACCTTGCTGATGCTCTAACTCTTTCTGATTAAAACCTCTCGATGCAACCCTCCTCCTATTGTGTCACAACCTCCTCCCTTTTGATTGTAAGCCTCCCTTCTTGTGTATCCTACTTGATTGTTCACTTTATTTACAGAATTATGTGAACTTGAGTTATTGGGACTAGAGTGCATGATCTGACATTGTGTATCTTACTGTTTATTGCCTGTACATGTAGTCCCCGGTTAACGAATGAGATAGGGACTGTAGGTTCGTTTTTAACCTGAATCTGTTCTTAAATTGGAACACTGTTCCATCTCTGTCCCCTGTACCTCTTCTGTGCCCCCCTGTGCCTCCAGTGTCCCCCTCTGTGTCACATCTGTCTCCTGTACCTGCTTATACAAGTTTAAAAGCCATTTTTTATTTGCATTTTTCAAAATCGATTTTCTCAAAAACTACAAGTCCAATTTGAATTTTTTTTACTTGTTCCCATGGAAACACAGTATTCATGCCGTTCCTATTGGCTGGTCATTTGTAAGTCGGGCGTTCATAAGTCGGGGACTACCAGTATTATGTTGTCTGTACCCCTATTATCATTGTCTGTAACCTTATTTATTGTCCATCACTGCGTAATATGTTGGCACTATATAAATCCAATAAATAATAAGGATAATTGTGATTGATGAATACCTAGGTTGATTGATTTAAAATACTTGGATCTATACACAATTGTACTGACAAGTTAAGAACAGTAAATTCAATACAATAAGTTCAATAGATCTTCTGAGAAACTCAAATTCAAATTATCATCATAGATTCTCTTGTGATCCTTTTAAAATTGATAGTTTAAAAAACTGGATTTCAGCCTATATGTGTAAGGCCAGCATAAGGCACACATACATTGATTTGCAGTATTTGATGCAGGTAAACAAACACACTGAAGTTATGACAGATCTCCAGGTCCTGAAATATCAATAAGAAACAAACCCTAGATTGCACACAATTTCTGAAGCAACAATCCTGTTTATATTCCTATTTGCCATGCAGACGGCTCTCGAACAATGCCCCTGTAGCTCTCTCTCATCAGAGGTAAAAGTACTTTTGTCCACAACAAAGCTCCCTCTCAGCAGGCTACATTAGTGGTTGGTAACACAGTGAACTGACCCTCCAGTCACAAACTGCTAATCACTGATTCATGCAGTGACTTATAGTAAAATCACATCTCACAAGTCTTTGATCTTTTCATAAAACCAGCTGTCAAATCATACAGAGCTGCTGTAACAACATGTGCACATATATTGTATACCGTGCATACATTTATGAGGTCGTGAGAATGCATATATATATGTCCTGGTCAAATGGACAAAAAAAAACATATTCAGTACTGGTAGTTGGATCTTTCCTAAATCTGACTGCTGTTCCCTGTTTTGGGGTATTATCATTTGGAGACAAAAAAGGTTTCAATTATGGGCCTTATAGACTGCTATTATTGTACAGTGCTTGAAACAGACTGCAAAGATAGCCATGAGGCTATGAGACAATTTTTTTCTGATTAATTTCGGACCTTCATGTTTAGCTTTGTTTAAGCACTTTGCACCTAAGAATTGTACCCCTGATGAAGCGCATATTTTTATGAGGTGAAACATGTTGTGTTGCGGTGGGGTGATGTATTAAAGAGAACCCGAGGTGTGTTTAAAGAATGTTATCTGCATACAGAGGCTGGATCTGCCTATACAGCCCAGCCTCTGTTGCTATCTCAAACCCCACTAAGGCCCCTCTGCACTCTGCAATCCCTCATAAATCACAGCCACGCTGTGAGGCTGTGTTTACATCTGTAGTGTCAGTCTCGGCTGCTCCCCCGCCTCCTGCATAGCTCCGGTCCCTGCCCCCATCCCTTCCCTCCAATCAGCAGGGAGGGAAGGGATGCAGGCGGGGACTGGAGTTCTGCAGGAGGCGGGGAGAGCAGCAGACTGACACTATAGAGATAAACACAGCCAGCTCTGACAAGCTGTTTGTCAGCAGCGTGGCTGTGATTTATGAGGGATTGCAGAGTGCAGGGAGACCTTAGGGGGGTTTGGGATAGCAACAGAGGCTGGGCTGTATAGGCAGATCCAGCCTTTGTATGCAGATAATATTATTCAAACCCACCTCGGGTTCTCTTTAAGTTTACATTGATCTAGTCTGTTAGTAGGGGCAGACCAGTCTATAGGAGCAATATATGATTGCTAAATAAGGTTGCCTGTCTATAGTTCCCCTCATCTTTCAGAATTGTTTATGTATAGGGGACTGTTAATAGATTTGTAGGCCAATCTCATTTTATACGTATATTTAATAAACCTTAAGTTTTAATCGTACCATTTTCTCTCAACAAGTATAATCCATGTGTGTTCGTATTATGGTACAGCCAAGTATTAGCATTTGCAGTTAAGATTTCTGTTATGATTAATTAAGTTTCATTTTCTATACTGGTATTCATTGGAAAATAATATTATGTATAGGCTTAGGCTAAATAAGTTCACTTTGCAGAAACCTGGAGTGAGAAGAATATAGAGTGTGAAGCAGCTTGTTTTGCTGTGGGTAGCATTGGATTGTTTTGCTGTGGGTGGCCTAGATTCAGTGTTGGTACTGGGGAGTGGGACATGAGGTGAGTATTGATTAATTGAATTGGACTGGGAGTTCTGAGGGTTAGGGGTTGAAGGTAGGGAGAGGTTAAGTTTAAATATTAGAGTAAAAATGTAAGGGTTATATAATAGAAATGCTAGGTAGGGCTAGAAATCAAGAAGGGGTTACAGTCAAGGGGAGTGGTTAGCATTAGGCATCTAGACGATTTTAAGAAGTCAGGGAGGAGAAATGTAGGAGAGAGGAAATGAGTGTTAAGTTTTCACTGAGAACGGAGTGCATTATGAATAGTCTACTAACAGGCAAGAATAACTATTTTAAAACACCAGAGTGTGCAATTCCCAATACTTATACTATTGCTACTACTACAATAACATTTGTAAAGCATTTTTCTCCCATAGGACTCAAAATGCATACATATGTGTCAGATCAATGCACAGTTGCACAGTGGACTGTGCTACAGAGAAAATCGTCAGGTGTTCATAAATGCAAGACTAAATAGGTGGGTCTTCATTTCGGACTTAAATATTTCCATGGATGGAGATGTCCTGATTAAATTTGGCAGAAAGTTTTAAAATGTAGAGGCAGCATGACAGAAGGCCCTGGCTCCAAAGGTTTTGCGATGGACTCTGGGGGTGACCAAGTTATTAGATCATTTTTGATCAAACATTGGGGGATGTGTGATGCATTTGCAACAAATCCTTCAGATATCCACGGCCGAGATTGTGCAAGGCTTTGAATGTCAACAAGCCAATCTTAAAGAGACTCTGTAACAAAATTTTGAGCCTTATTTCTTCTATCCTATAAGTTCCTATAGCTGTTCTAATGTGCTCTGTCTAACTGCAGCTTTTCCCATTTGCACAGTGGCTGTGTTATCTCTGTATATGATCTAATCTTCCATCCTCTGTCGGGTCTGTTGGGCTCAGGCAGTCAGGCAGGTATGTGTTGTGCTGCTTGTGATTGGATAGAAGCTATACACACCCTCTCCAGGCCCCCTGCACACTCTGTATGACTCACACACTGAGCTACTCTCAGCCTATGACTTGCTATGTCTTTTGTTTGTAAACACTGCATAAAAATTGCAATTACACGCCAGGATTGCAGCAGGGAGTGGCAAAAACAGCACAGAGGGGCCCAGGAGAACATAATGAATAGAATAGTATGCTTTTTATTGTAAGAATTTTACAGTACAGATTCTCTTTAAAAAGAATTCTCCATCTTATGGGTAGCCAATGGAGTGAGCTACAAATCATCCAGCCAAATTTAAACATTTTCTTTTAAGAAAATGGCGCTTTTCCTCCCGTGATATACTTTCTTCATATGCAGATCAGGCATTCTGACTGATAGCCTCTACAATCTGGCTTCAGGAAATATCACAGCTGTGAAACAGCCCTCACCCAGATTTGCAATGATCTGCTCATTGCAAGAGACAAGGGTCAATGTTCCATCCTGATTTTGCTCGACCTCTCAGCGGCTTTTGACACAGTCGATCATGAAATCCTGCTCAACAGGCTACAAGAGTACTCTGGCATAGATGGCATTGTTCTCCGGTGGTTCAACTCCTTCCTGGCTGGCAGAACACAAAGGGTAGCCTTAGGGCCCTTCCTCTCCAACCCTTGTACCACTAAAATACGGTGTACCTCAGGGCGCAATATTATCCCCTTTACTTTTCACCATATACATGCTGCCACTTGGAGAAATTATACAAAAACATGGCCTGACATATCATTGCTATGCTGATGACACCCAGCTATATTTGTCATTTAAACCTGGCGTCACAGACCCTACTCCACAAATAAACGCATGCTTAGCTGAGCTTCAGGAATGGATAAATAATAATTGGCTAAAACTGAATGCTGACAAAACTGAGGTTCTTGTTATCGAGGACCAGGGCTCAACAGCAAAGCAGCCCCAGTCTCAACCAACACCGCTAAGGATAGGGAGCTCAGACCTGAACAACTCAGACTGTGTGCGAAGCCTGAGAGTACTGATTGATGGGAAATTAAGCTTCAGAAATCATATCTCAGCTGTTGTGAAACATTCCTTCTTTTATCTAAGGAATATTGCAAGGATTAAACACCTAATTCCTTCAGAGGATCTTCCAACCCTAGTTCATGCCTTCGTCACATCAAGGTTAGACTACTGCAACGTCCTCTACACAGGCCTGCATAGGAAAGACTTACGCCGCCTGCAATTAGTACAGAATGCCGCCGCAAGGCTGTTAATGAGCCAACCCCGCCATTGCCACATAACACCAACCCTGTGCTCACTCCACTGGCTACCAATAAAATGGAGAATTCTGTTTAAGATTGGCTTACTGACATTCAAATCCTTGCACAATCTGGGCCCTGGATACCTGAAGGACTTGTTGCAACTGCATCACACCCCCCACAATCTTAGATCTAAAGGACGTAACACCTTGGTCAACCCCAGAGTCCACCTCAAGACCTTTGGAGACAGAGCCTTTTGTCATGCTACCCCTACACTTTGGAACTCCCTGCCACACCCAATCAGGACAGCTCCATCCCTGGAAGCATTTAAGTCTAAACTGAAAACCTACCTCTTCAGCCTGGCATTCATGAACATCTGACTAGCATGCAACCCTGTATTAATCTGAGACACAACTATGCGCTTTGAGTCCTATGGGAGAAAAGCGCTTTACAAATGTTATTGTATTGTATTGTATAGCCAGGCAACTAGTATTGCTTAAAAGGAAATAAATATGGCAGCCTCCCTATCACTCTCACCTCGGATTCACTTGAAAACTTGTTGCAGGTGCGTTAATGCCTGGTACACGCCATTCAATTCCGTCAGATAGGGGGGTCGAATCAATTATTTCTCACAGGTCTGATCTGATTTCTGATCGTTTTTCAGATCAGTTTTGTATAAAGTGAAAAGAAATCAGAAACACGATCGCAAATCATATTGGTCCTGCTGGAAATAATCAATTCAACCCGTTCATCTGACAAGAAATTGCATGGTGTGTACCAGGCATAACTCAGAAACTTCTAAAGCCAAATGATCAACAACCAGTTCCACTGACATTTTTTAAAGGGTATAACAATATTCTTCTCATGTCAGTTTTCTTTAGGCCCAAGTGCACCAGCACAGTCTATGTGGCTTTTTATGAGTGTTCAAGACATCGTTAGGGTTATTACTCCCACCAAACTGTAGAAATATACATTATGACCTAGCAGTGATGACAGAGCATCTGATTTGTATAAAAGGGTATGCAACAACAAAGTAATAAAGCCAAACAAAGGAAATCAATGCATTGTATAAGGATAATCTCTGCATTGACCTTTCCTGCTAAGAATGCTTAGTGAGGGCCATCAGGCAGCACGTGCTTTATAAATTAAATGAGTCCTATGTTCTAGAATGCTATATAATTCCTTTCCTGTTAAGTATATTGCATAAATGTAATCCTAATGATGATGTAATCCCGGTGTGACAAGTGCAGGCTGAAAATCCATACATATTGGATATACTGAGAAAGGGCCAGCTCATATAAATGTATGTATTTCTTTACACCATATATTGTAAAGATGAAGACTTTCATACTGCAGTGGCAGCGTATTATATACAGCTATATAATATAGCATGGTGATCGTTTAAAATGTTAAGTGTCAGGTAATATAATTATAACAGTTTTTCTTCATATTACTGACAGGTTTATGGACTTCTTAGTGACATATAATTGTAATGTATGCTCATACCCCCATTAGGTGTCCAGCAATTGTAAGGACTGAAAAGCTCTTATTTCTGCATTGCCAGATGGTGCCATTAGCGCTTTTATATAGTAAAATAGTAGTAGGTATACTAACTTCTGACCTGGCCAGTCTACAAGAGTGCTGATTGGTCAGGATTTATTTCCTAGTAAATTAATAGCTTTGTTTTCATATGGTTGTCAATCAGAGGTATGTTTATGTGTGAAAGACTAAGCACAGAATTTTGCTATGTAGCAGCAGGAACTAAGAAGACTTCTGTTGTCCTTTTGACTAGGGTTGCCTACTAATGGGTCACAATGATAGCATTTGAAGGGATTTCTAAATGCCTGCTGTGATATATATTGATGTCAGTGTTCTAAAGCCAGTGAAAACAAATACCTGGTTTCCCAGAATGCTCTGGGACAAGAACTCCACACAGCCTAGGCTTTGACCTCAATCGGATTTAAGGGCTACGAACCAATATACAGCAATGTATAAATATAGGAAGTGTTTCTGATGCTGAAACCAGGATAATTTATGTAAAGTAGGTGTCCTCTATAATAAAATCCCTGTGTCCCTGTGTGTTCCTGTCTCTGTGTCCTTGGGTCCGTGCTTTTTGCTACCGCACATGTGCACAGCATGGACCCGGACAGCCGTTGAGACAAGAGGACGGGGCCAGTGAGCCGAGTCGGCGTGTGCGCGGGTGGATGGGTGCGCGCATGAGTGGCAGGTGCGCACGCATGCGCACTGCGCGCACAGTTAAAAAACAGACCTACAGCCCGTTTTGAAACAGGCTTGGGTCTACTAGTCCTGAATAATTTACTACATACTGCTATACTGTATATCGCTATGGTGCCTCTTTAAGTCGGTTGTGAAGTATTTCAATGGTTGTTAATTTAAGCTGATTAAACTTTTCATGAAAGATAAACCCAAATTACAACTTCTTTTATGTCTGCTAAAAGCAGTTCATTACAAGGATTTCAATATATTATACCGAAAGCTCTAACCTCTTTCTCCTCTGCTTTTTTAGATAGGCAATTAGAGTGTAATTGCTAAGTCCTGAAATAAGACCTAGATTGTCAGTTTTACCTTTGCCAGGATTATACTGTATAATGAGTCCTAGGAGCCTGCGTATTTTTGCCAGATGTGCTGTGTTTTTTTTTATTTTTTACCAAAGATGAAACTTAAAGGGATACTGTAGGGGGGTCAGGGGAAAATGAGTTGAACTTACCCGGGGCTTCTAGCGGTCCCCCGCAGACATCCTGTGTTGGCGCAGCCACTCATCGATGCTCCGGCCCCGCCTCCGGTTCACTTCTGGAATTTCAGACTTTAAAGTCTGAAAACCACTGCGCCTGCGTTGCCGTGTCCTCGATCTCGCTGATGTCATCAAGAGCGCACAGCGCATGCCCAGTGTGGTCTGTGTCTGCGCAGTACACTCCTGGTGACATCAGCGGGAGCGAGGACACGGGCGTGCAGGCGCAGTGTTTTTCTGACTTTAAAGTCAGGAATTCCAGAAGTGAACTGGAGGCGGGGCCGGAGCATCGGTGAGTGGCTGCACCAACACAGAATGTCTGCGGGGGACCATTAGAAGCCCCGGGTAAGTTCAGCTCATTTTCCCTCGACCCCCCTACAGTATCCCTTTAAGGTGTGTACGCACATCCAATCTTAATTGGCCAATTTTGCCACTTCCTCGTAGTGTGAGGGCTAACTGATTTTTAATACTTTGAATATTGTGCAGGTAAGCTCTCATACTACGCTGAAGTGGTAAAATTTGACAAATCAAGTTTGGATGTAGGATGTGTGTAGTCACCTTTAGGCCTCTTTTAGACCGGCAGCTGACAGGTGGTGACTTTACCATCTTTAAGCTGCACCGGGTGCTTGTTAGTGCTCGGCAGCGGCGCTAGACAGGCAGCCCACCCATCACAGTCACATCTGAGCATGGTCGCATCTGTGCTCAGACATGGTCCTCTGTACCAGTTAACACCACCGTAGTGCATTTAACCGCTTTGTCCTCCTTGACATAGTTATACGCACGCACGCTCCCGGCCGCGGATTCGTTAGCCCAGGAATCAATGAATCGGGCTATGGTGCCCAATCACTGATTCCTCTCCTCTGCAGAAAAAGCGACAGCTTCTCTCGGAAGCTTCGCTTTTTCTGACTCCTATGTCCCTTGTACGCTTAGAGTGACGTCATGTAAACAAACTCAAGGTTGCCATCTTGTGGCCAAAAAGTAAAACTACATCTAAAAGTAAAAATGCACATATATTTCCCCAAATAAAAGACTATTTACATCCCAGCCTCCCACATAAAATGTTTAATTAAAAAAAAAAAAAAAAAATTACAATAAAAAAAAACAACACATAAATATTTACCTAAGGGTCTAAACTTTTTAAAAATACATGTAAAGATGAAATATTTCTATATTTTTTTTATAAGCTTGTAAATAGTGATGGATGCAAAATGGAAAAAATGCTCTTTTATTTCCAAATAAAATATTGTCGCCATACATTGTGATAGGGACATGGTGAAATAACCAGGACAAATAGGCAAATACAATACGTGGGTTTTAATTATGGAGGCATGTATTATTTTAAAACTATAATGGCCGAAAACTGAGAAATAATGATTTTTTTCTGTTTTTTTTTTATTCTTACTGTTAAAATGCATTTACAGTAAGGTAGCTCTTAGCAAAATGTACCA
Organism: Hyperolius riggenbachi; assembly: GCF_040937935.1. Classification (NCBI taxonomy): domain Eukaryota; kingdom Metazoa; phylum Chordata; class Amphibia; order Anura; family Hyperoliidae; genus Hyperolius; species Hyperolius riggenbachi. Next base: position 171,519,479 of record NC_090646.1, read on the forward strand.
CCAAAAGAAAGCCTAATTGGTGGTGGAAAAAACAAGATATAGATGAGTTCATTGTGATAAGTAGTGATAAAGTTATAGGCTAATGAATGGGAGGTGAACATTGCTCGGATGTATAAAGTGAAAACGACTGAGGGTTTAAGTGGTTAAATTGCACCCGAATTGCATTGGCGGGCAGAAGACGTGATACTGAACTGCTTGGCAAGTGCCCAGTTCAGTCGTCCGTCTGAAAAAGGCCTCACACTGCTGACTCTCAACCACTGCCGTATTACATGCTACTCTGCCCACTTTACAAAACGTATTGCTTTTGCATTTTGTGAACCTATATATGGGTATGACTGAACATTAAGTAAATTAATAAGAAGTCTTCTTGAACAGTTCATCCTTTTTTTTTTATTAGAATTTTACACCAAGGTGGGCAGGGCATTTAGTGAGTTAGTAATTTATTAAAAATTGTGGGTCATTTACTAATTCATTGAATAGAATGGTACCTGGAGTAAAAAAAATCTAAGAAATCCCCAAAAGATATCTCCTATTTGGCCTGGTTTAAAGACTAGGTTTGACCACTCTGTCCAACAGTACTCAACAATAAGTAGGTTAGAAGTTCAAAACTGGATCTAAACTATTGCTATCACTTGTATTAGGCATGTCTACAGTTGGGTATTAATAAGTACATATATCTCTAAAACAAGAGTTTTCAAATAAGAGAGCAGACAGAATACAAAAATATTGGATTAAGATTCTTTATTGTCCTGTGTAGAACTAAATAGTTAAAGCGGACCTGAACAGCGAAAAGCTCTGCCTCCTCCAGGAAGTAACGGGGGATTTTTGCCCCCGGGAGTTTGGGTTGATACAGACCCCGTTATGCTGCGGGAATGAGCGATTCATCTTAATTGATATTACAAAAGAGAAGAGGTAAATAAAAAGCACTATTTTTCTCGGCTTCAGACTCTTTTTAAAGAAAAACATTTATGGCTGATACAAATCCTGCAATAAATCTGCCGTGTGTCTGCTTCCTGCTTTCTTGGAAGCAGACATATTGTAGACAATCTGTGTTTACAAATTAGCTGTGCTGCCATGGCTGAGAAGATTCCTGAGCAAACACAGCAGAGAGATGAAATTACAGTACTGATTAATTTGACAGGCTAAACTCTCTAAATACATACAGGGTGGATTTCTCTCTGTTTGTCTTTTGTCCTGTGCAAGATTTCAGGTCCACTTTTATAGCATAGTAACATAACGTTGATTCTGCAAATAAAGAACTGATAGCAGCACACTTTTCTCAGACTTTGGTTATTTAACCAGTTGCCGCCCGCGTCACACCGATGGGCGTGGCCGCGGCGGCAGCCCCAGGACCGCCTAACGCCAATTAGCGTAAAGTCCTGGGGCTCTGTTTTGCAGGAGATCGCGCGCAGGCTGTGCGCGCATCTCCTGCTTGGGGGGCGGAGCTCCGCCCCGCCTTCAGTCTCCGAGCGGCTATTGCCGCTCGGGAGACTGTTAGACGGCGTGATCGCTGTCTATTTACATTGTGCAGCGCTGCGATCAGCAGCAGCGCTGCACTGGGGACAGCCGTGTGACACGGCTGTCCCCCTGGGGGACAAGAGAGCGATCGGCTCTCATAGGCAGAAGCCTATGACAGCCGATCGCAGTAATTGGCTAGCGGTGGGGAGGGAGGGAGGGGATTTAAAGAAAAGTGTGTTTAAAAAAAAACAAAAAACGAATATTTATTTTAAAAAAAATAAACATGGGGGGAGCCACCAGACCCCACCAACAGAGAGCTCTGTTGGTGGGGAGAAAAAGGGGGGGGGGGGGAATCACTTGTGTGCTGTGTTGTGCGGCCCTGCAGCTTGGCCTTAAAGCTGCAGTGGCCAATTTCACTAAAATGGCCTGGTCACTAGGGGGGTTTAGCCCTGCAGTCCTCAAGAGGTTAAGATAGCAAGTTGAGAAGTACAGAATGAATAAAAATACACAAGATTCACAGAGTTTTGGCATCATAAGCAAGACAGAGTCATTCTTGTACACAAAATATCTGGCAGTGTGAATCAGATATTGGATAGAGGTAACAATGGAAACACATGGTGCTTAGCATGGCTGTTCATTGCACTTCAATGTGCAAGTTACAGCAACATTTGATTAAAATATGCATTAAATATAGATTTGCTTTAAAAACTGTAATCATCCAGTATACTGATTAATTAAAGGCCACCAGCAGGGGCATAACTAGAAATCACTGGGCCCCCTGCGAAACTTTGGATGGGCCCCCCTCCCACCAAGGGGGCTGGGCGCTGTACACAAGAACCTGATGCACACACAGAATCTTTGTCTGCAAAACTTTGTAGGATTCCTTATCAGTGGCTGACCAGATGCAGTCATTAGAACAATTGTGCAGAGAGCAGAAAGCTTCTTCTCTCCTTGCCCATGGTTTTCAGTCTCTCAGGTTGGGGCCCCCTGTGGCTTCTGAGCCCCCCTGCGGCTGCATCCCTTGCAGGGTCTATTGTTACGCCCCTGGCCACCAGAGAGGGGGAGCAGGGCTAAGGGAATAAATAAATGAAAGCTTTGCTTCTGCCACTGTATGGACTACAGGGTAAGTAACTGAACTGCTAAGAGGTCAGAAAGCATGTTTAAGAGTTTTCAAATTGGTAATATAACACACACACAGTAAAGGATAGGACAGGGCATCTTATGTTTCCATGGCCTTTAATTACTTAAAGTGGTCTGAAACTCAGCATTTCTTCTTTGCTCTAATAGATTACTTACAGCCTTAAAGGGAGTATGAAGCCAGTATGAAGAAAAAAAAAAGATACTCACCCAAGGAGAGGGAAGGCTCTGGGTCCTATAGAGCCCTCCCGTTCCTCCTATGGTTGCCGCGTTCCAGCGCTGTGTCCGCTGTTAGCAGTCTCCGACTGCTGCTGAGGGAGGCTTCTGCAATCTTCGCACTGTGCGTGCGTGAGAGCACATAATCTTGCACAAGCGCAGTATGGAGCGGCTGTCTTTGGGAGCACTCGGGCTCCCAAAGATTGTCGAAGCCTCCCTCAAGCGGCGGAAGTGACGGAAAAGAACAGTCTATTACCGATCAGTCAGAGACTGCTAATGGGGGGAGGGGGGGTTTGCATAGCACTGGAATGCGGCGACCATAGGAGGAGCGGGAAGGCTCTGTAGGACCCAGAGCCTTTCCTTTCCTTAGGTGAGTATCTTTTTTTGTTTGTTTGTTTCATACTCGCTTCAGACTCACTTTAAACCTACTACCACAAAAAAAAAATTGTAGCAGACAGCATTCAAATAGTTAAAGAGAGTCTGAAGCCTCCCTAAAATACTGTTTTACTGTACAATCCTGTAAAGCATTAATGCCCTACCTGAAATGCCACATCCCCGCGGCTGAACACTCAGTTAATCCCCCAAAATCCCGGGGCAAAATTCCATGACTTTCCAGGTTGTGGATTTTGCTGCCCGGTGGAGGCAGAGCTTTGGGCTGTAGCTCTGCCTCCAGAACTCCAAGGGTCAGCAGCACAAGGATAATGTGGCAGGTTGGTGCACGCAGACAGCGAAGGTCCCCTCCTTCACTAATAATAGCAACAAAGAACACCGGGCTGCAGCACACATGCTCTTTATTAGAGCGATAAATCAATATCGATACATGCAAACTTTCGGACAATCCCTGTCCTTTGTCAAGCTAATCACAAAATGAAACTCAAAAGCTTTTGAAAGCACCAGCAGGAAATGACATCACATCACATTAAGCATAATCATACCTAATTAACATAATTAGCATAACAGGGTAAAAACATTAACCCTGTAATGACCAAAAGAACATACAGAAAGCACATATAGTTGTATTTACGTCATCCTGCAACTTTCCCTCGCATAATGTGAATGAAAAAGTCCAATCCCTTCTGTCCCTTTCTCAATTGCAGATTGCAAAAGTCCATAAGAATCTGTAAGAAAGACATAAATACCTATAATTAAAGAAATAAATGCAAATCAAAAATCATGATTTAAACCACAAGGAAACAATGTACCCAGTTTTTCTACGCTGAAAAAGAAAGAGGTGTTTTGGATAGAAAAACTGGGTATATTGTTTCCTTGTGGTTTAAATCATGATTTTGATTTGCATTTATTTGTGATGTGATGTCATTTCCTGCTGGTGCTTTCAAAAGCTTTTGAGTTTCATTTTGTGATTAGCTTGCCAAAGGACAGGGATTATCCGAAAGCTTGCATGTATCTATATTGATTTATTGCTCTAATAAAGAGCATGTGTGCTGCAGCCCGGTGTTTTTTGTTGCATATTCTAGAGCCAGTCATATGAGTGAACAAACTAGTAACCTACCGATATGTGAATCATCTATGGGAGAAAACACAGAAACACCTTGCTGATCATGTTGGTCAAGATTCTAACCTGGAACCCTAGTGCCGCAAGGCTAGAGTACTAACCGCAATGCCACCACGAACAATTGAAATGTTGAATTTTCAGAAAGTGCCATGAAGTTAACAGCTTAGTTTTATTTAATTGAGATGGAGGTTCAGCTAAGGAGAATGTAGATGTCTGGTTTAAAAGACCCCCCCTTCCCCCCAACATTACATTTCTAAATATATTAGAGCAAATTTCCTGACTTGCTCTTTTTTCTGAAGAAAACGCAGTTTGTGTGCTGTGGCTAACCTTTTATGAGAAATATAATAATGTAGCTCAATATATCACCGTAGGACACAATGATGTTAGCTGTACAATTATGAAAATTATTACAGCCATTGAAGTACTGTAAGTGTTTCAAAGTGCATATTTAAAAAGAAACTGAAAGACACAGAACACAGAATACTCACAGTCAGTAGGGGTAGGTTAAATGCAGGAAAATGTGCTCTGTGTTACAAAAGAACAAAAGATTAATACAGAATTTTACTATAGATTGCACTCACTAAGCACATTTTCAGAGTAATTTCTTTAAGCACTGAACAAACTTCATTTAAAGAATCCAAACTTATGTGTGATCTAAGAGAGACAAAAACGATATCCTACAGGGATCAGCAATTGTTTTGCATGCTCTTTTGCCTCTTTTATATTTTTTCATGCCTAATACTGTAGAAACTCAAAGTACCAAGATATGTGATATTAATGAAAATGAAATTAGTACAGTCATTATTAGTACAAATTTATACTACATAGCTTCCAAGTGAACCTGAGACGAACGTAGCAGAAGAATGTATAATTATCTGGGGTTTCTTTCAGCCCCCTGTAGTTCATCTGCTCTCTCGATGTCTTGCCAGTTCCCTCCATTGTTCCGCTTTCAGCGTTTCAAAGTCCACGACTCGGCTTAGTTGCAGAAAACTGTGCACGCACTGCCACCGGATTGAGCTCCCGTTGCCAGGATCGTTCTACACATGTGCAGCTCATTAAGACTGTGCCTGCCCTTGAACAGAGGGTTCCCGACAATGGCAGTACAATAAAGTAGGCGCTTGGCCTGGAACAGCACATGCGCAGTGGCCCTCAGCAGCATCCCAGCTCAATTGGGGACTTCACATTGGCACAACAGAGGGGACTGAAAGGACATTGAGGGAGCAGAGGGACTACAGGTGGCTGAAGGAGCACCACTTAAGTATAAAGCCCTTTTGCTACATTCATCCCAGGTTTACTTTGAGTAAAATGTCTCTCAGTTTCTTGACTAATATTTTCATATTGAAAAAGGATCCATGAGATAATATGGTGTTTAAAAATGTAACACACTAACTACCAACTCTCTATTGATGACTAACCATGGTCTAGGTAGCCAGCATACCATAAAGGAAGAGGTTTACAATCACTATATAGACATACTAGATTCAAACATTGTTAGACCAAGCACTCCAATGGAGATAGGAGTGTGCTAAAGCTGATATGACCCTGATGCCCAAGGGTCGCCGATTCAAGAAGCCAAGATTAGCAGCACCACTCCTGAAGAAATAGCTCTTTATTCAGACACATAATTTAAATCACATGCCAGTAAAATGGGCTTAGACGCAGCTACAGCCCGCTGTTTCAAATGCTTCTTTGTCAAGCTGCAAGCTCGGCATGTGATTTTAATTACGTGTCTGAATAAAGAGCTATTACTTCAACAGTGGTGCTGCTGATCTTAGCTTCCTATATAGACATCCTAATAATTAATGTTTTGTGATGTTTTGTACATCAGTGCAATCACAAAAAAATATTAGAAATTACTCAAGAAACAGACAGGAGACATATTAATATGATATGACTTTTGTTGGGGAGAGTCTTCAGTACACCAAAACAAATATTTAATTGTTCCAGTACCTTTTGCCAGACTTATTCACTGGTTCCCATATGAGATCAAAATGTGGAACATGGATTAGCAAGAAGTGTAAGTCTGCCATTCAGTGCACAGCTAAATTTTGTAGAGTATAAATAAATATTGAATAGCTATTATTGCCAAAGAAAGGAAGCTAAGGTCAGCAGAAATGATCTCACATGAATCTTACCTCCCAGAGATTCTTCTACTAGTGGCATATGGCAAATGTGCATGCGTGTGCCAATTAGTGATAATCTATGAGAAACTCTGACTGATTGCAAGTAGTAGCCGAACCATGGTTAAAGCGCCAACTTTACAAATGGGTACCTAGAAGGGAGGCTCTGCACACCACTGTATTACAGTTAATAGCTACTTTAAGAGCCAAGACATACAATGTAGTGCTGAACTAGTCAACATAAGACCAATTCTCTTGGCCCTACAGTGGTTTTCTTCCCATAAGATGGGACACAGAAGTGACCCTAGCATCCTCCATGTATTTTTCTAGATGGGGCTACTTTAAGTGCAGCTGACTGCTGAAATTTTTAAAGTGGACCTGAACTCTTCCACAGGACAGAAGGAAAACATAGAGAAATGCACCCTGTATGTATTTAGAGAGTTTATCCTGTCAAATACTCCCTCATCTGTGATTAATCACAAGCTGTAATTTTATCCCTAAGCTGGGTCAGCTGACTGCCAAAGCAGATCAGCTCATTTGAAAGCACTGGATGTTAACAATATGTTTGCTTCCATGAAAGCAGGAAGTAGAAATACTGGAGATGTATTGCAGGATTTGTATCAGCTGTAACAAAGAGATGTTTTTCTTTAAAGGTTATTTAGAGCAGATAGGAAGTTCTCAGTTCAGGTCTGCTTTAACTAAACAAAAATACATGTTCGGCATGTAGTATATATCACTGGCTTGTCAGTATCTTTAATATTTTCAGCGTGGCTAGTCTGAGACCTCTGAAGCCTCAACTCTTATTTGTAAAGAGCCATTGGTAAGCACAATATTGTTCTGCCTGGGGATAACAGCGGGATGGACAACTGCAATCTTTCCCACTCACAGGGCAGTAAAATGGATCCTCAAAGAGTCTCAGGAAGCTTCTAATGTAAATAACAGACACCATCGCACAGTGATTTTTAATAGATTTCAACATGAAATCTATTGAAAACCTATCAAATGGCAGCCTTGTACTGTTCAAAGTGCAACACTCTGGGCTCTTGATCTACTGCTTCTCCCTGTTGCTTCCAGTTGGAATTTTGGTTGATTTTTGCCACAAATCAATCAACATTATGAGATTTCTGGCAAATTCTATCAGAGTGATGAAATTGCCTGTATGGCCTGCTTTGGACCCTATATTATACTAATTGATTACACCAGTATTAATCAATATTTCATTGGAGGGTTTTGACAGTATGTGAACTGATTGAAAATATTTTTTTTAAACTCTTTTTATTGGTTTTCAACAAATAAGAACAAACAAAAACAAAACCCGTCCATTGACAGTAAGTAAACAAACTTTGCGAACATCCATTTGGTACATACAATTATGCTGAGAAGATAATTTTATAATTTTATAACAAGCAGAATGCAGAGATAAGTATACCCAACAGTAAGACATGAATAAAGACAGGATACAACAACCCAAATGACAGAGCTGGAAAGAGTATGCCTTATAAGATATACAGAATATGTGGATCAACATCTAGGTTCTCGACAACAGAGTCAGAGGAGTCTAACCATACTTTCCACACTTAATCAATTTAACCAAATAACCCCTTAGATTGAAAATATTTAAATACAATTGCGTAGCAATAGGTAATGCAGACACTACAAACACATTGGGTTCCCTGGATCAGAGGGGCCCAGCAGTTGAACGAGGCTTCATTGGTGCTATATGCTGCTATCGATCACCTCTCTGCTCTGTGAATAGTGATAATCATTACCAAAACTGTTCCCTTGCTTACACCTCTCTGATACTGTGCATGTTCTTGGCAGTTTCTGGTACTCCATATCAAATGTACTGGGTCCCATAGCTCCTTAGGTACGCCACTTCTTAAATACCACATTCTGGACCATATGCAATTCACTTTTTCACCTGAGTTTTCTACTTGTTATTTTCACAACTTAACCACTTCAGGACCGCAGTGCTAAACCCCCCTAAAGACCAGGCTATGTTTAGTTAAATTGGCCCTGCAGCTTTAAGGCCTAGCTGCAGGGCCGCACAACATAGCACACTAGTGATTCCCCCCCCCCCCTTTTCTCCCCACCGACAGAGCTGTCTGTTGGTGGGGTCTGATCCCCCACCCTGTGTTTATTTTTTTGCCTGAGACACCTCCTCCTCCGATGACTAGCTGCCTTCACCCAACTGTGGTGGTGGCATATAGGGACGGTCCTGCACCTCATCATCATCATCATCCCCAAACATCTCCTCTGAGCCCCCAACCAACTCTTCTGCCCCAACATCCCCTGCATCAGGCCCCTCCTCCTCATGAAAATCAGGTTGTTGTGCACCGACAACAAACTCCTCCACCTCAAACTCTTCCTCCTCCTCCTCATTGCATGTCCCCATCATCTCCTTCTAAAACTCTGCAGCAACCTGTCTCAAAGCGCTCGCGGTCCCTGGCATAAAGAGCGAGCTCTGTGAGGACAGGCTGATCGCTGGGGTCGATGTGACCTCAAGCGGTGGTGGAGGGCAGCTGCTGCTGCGGACCGGAGTGCTGGTGGTGGCACTGGTCTCGCTGGCGCTGGAGGTCTGGCTGGAAACGGTGGCTTGCTGCTCCACCATCATTTCCATGACAAACTGTGCCTGACTCTCCGCAATGGGTCAGGGGCCACGACCCGTCTCAAAGATGGGTGCAACATGCTGCTGTTGCACCTCTGCTCCCTCCTCCACAACTCTGTGGTCAGCGGCTGGCGGTGGACCAGTCACAGACCTGCTGGTGCTGGCAGTGGCTGCAGCAATGGCGCTGCCTCTCCTGGTGGTGCCTCGCCCTCTACCTCTGCCCCAGTCATTGTGCAACAGTATAGAAATACAATAAGAAAAATAAAATAAATATATATATATATATATATATATATATATATATATATATATATATATATATATATATATAGGGAAGGGCTGTACACTTTAATAAAGAGTCTGGGTTGGGATGAGTGCCAAAAAAAATGAAAGGTTCTTTTTTTTTTTTTTTTTTTAAATAGTAGTAGTACTACTACTAGTAGTGTAGTCTACAGTAGTCGATAACTAACTAGTGTAACAGACCGTGACAATAAAAGTCTGTCACACACGGACGAAATCAATAGGGTCAGTGTAATGATCAGTGAGGTAAATGATGATCAAAACCAGCTCTATCAGAACAACAGTCAGTACTTTATTAAATGTGTGATCACACGTGTTTTTGGTGCACAGTAGTATTCAGGAGTACTCCTAAGTGATAGCCCCTAGTGATAGGGGCTATCACTAAATAGAGAATGGTCGTACAAGTAAAGTCGGTAACAGGTCGGTCAGGCAGTGGTACAGAATCGTCAGACAAAATCGTAGTGACTATACAAGCCAAGGTCGGCAACAAATCAGATTGGCAAAGGTACAGAATCAATAGGCTAAATCAGAGAGAGAGTCCAGGCAAGAGTCGGCAACAGATCAGATGGTGTAACGATTGTGGAATCGTCTCCGTGGTCAGCGCACCAGACGTGCGCTGACGCGGCGGATTTCCTCCACAAGTGTATTATTGCGGACACCCAGGCTAGGTGCTATGCACCCGCAGAGGGCAATTCCCACTGGCAGATGGCGCTGTGGAGTGCAGGCGAACACAGCCGCTGCACAGCCACAGATGCCAAATGGGAATTGTACAGATCCGGGACAAGGTACAATCAGGCAGGGCTGGATAGCCCACAGGGAACAGAGCAAAGGGACAGAACCAATGTGTGCCCACCAAATTAGTCGCCACCCAGCGACGGCGAACACACAATGGCGCAAACGAAGTAGGAAACGCAATCGCAAGAATGGCGATTCCCAATAGCGACACAAGACTGAGCAGGACAGAGCACAAGGGTAGCAAAGGCACAGCAAATCATACAAAGAGGAAGATAAAGAAAATAACAAACGCTAGCTGAACGCGAACACCGCACTCATTCGCAACAGTGCACGCGTTCGTGCGCGGTCTCCGCGTGTTACGCACAACAGAGACAAACACGCCTAACTAACCAAAGACAGACAAACACGAAACAGAGAACGCGAGCGCTTGCTTAATGGTTACCTCACCGAGCCTACAGCAAGCGTTTCGAATCAGACAAGACAGACAAACGTGAAACAGGAACTAGGCAGAAAGGATCCACCGCTCTTCCGTCAGAGCAAGTGTGATCCAAGCAGAAACACAGATCAGAACGATCCGATCTAGCGGTTAGTGCGATACAGGAAGACAGATCAGAAGGATCCACAGCACTAGCAAAAAGTGGCTAGCGCGATCCAGGTACAGAGTAGCAGAACAGAAGGATCCCCAGCGCTAGCGAAAAGTGGCTAGCGCGATCCCAGAAGACAGAACAGAAGGATCCACAGCACTAGCGCAAAGAGACTAGTGCGATCCAGAGAAGATAATAACAGAACAGAAGGGCCTACCAGTAGCAACCGCTGCTCTGGTTAGCACCCCACAGACAGACAGAACAGGCAATACAAATAATACAATCCTAACTAGACTTGGGAATCTGCCTAGCGCAGTCCCACGAATAACTCTAAACTAATCTTCAACGAGAAGTAGCATGGCTGACACTCACTAGGAGTGTATACTACAAACCCTGAAGGAATGACCAGCAAAGGACTGTGGGTAATCCCAACCTTTATACTGCCAGTCATCACAGGAGGCAAGTAGGGGATTTGCATGACGAATGTATGCAAATTCCTCAGCAGCAAGCTGCAGAACTGACAGAAGGTCTCTCTTAAAGAGACCTGCAGAATGCAGACGTGAACAGTGGTCAAAACGCTGCCTGTCTGCACAGGCAACTGAGCAGATTCTCACAGATGGGCAGAGGTACAGAATCAGAAAGCAGAGAGTAATCAGAGGTTCAGGCAAAAGGTCATACACAGTAAATCAATATATAATAATAATAATATTCTCCTAAGCTAAGTGTGAAACCCCGGGGTCCTGCCGGATCAAACACACACGGATCTGACTAAGGTCTGAGAGCTTTCGCTGTGAAGTTTCAGCAACAGCAGACAATTAACCACTGACAAGTTTAAATACAGACAGGAAATTCCAAACTACCCGCCCAGCGAAACCCGGCCAATCAGCAGCGAGAGTCAGAACACTGCTGTCAGGTCAGCTGACCCGCCTCCTCAGCGCATAAAGGAACTGTCTCCTGGTGCGCGCGTGCGCTACTCTGCTCTGATGCAACCTGGAGAGACATGTTCTGCCGCAAGGAGATGTCTGTGAGGACGCGGTGAGATCCGCGGTGACGTCAGGAGCGGGAGCGGCGGCCGCACCGCTACCCGCTGCAGAGGAAACTGAATCACTCCTAACAGTCAGGCAGATGACAGTCACAGATCACAACAGATGCTGGCCTGTAAAGTAACTATTACACAGACAGTAGTGAAGCTGCGGCACTAAATAAACTCACAGACTAGCAGTACAAATTAAGTAAACTAGTACGTAGGTAACACAACTACTACTAACTATAATACCTAGTAGTAGTGTAGTCTACAGTAGTTGATAACTAACTCGTGTGACAGACAGTGACAAATAAAAGTCTGTCACACACGGACACAATCAATAGGGTCAGGCAGGTGACAGTCACAGATCACAACAGATGCTGGCCTGTAAAGTAACTAATACAGTATTGAAGCTGCATCACTAAATAAACTCACAGACTAACAGTACAAATTAACTAAACTAGTAGTACACAACAACTAACTATAATCCCTAACCTACCTAAGCTAGTAGGCTAAGGCTACCTAGGCTAGCAGGCCTAGCCTGCACACAGACTAACACTATCCTAGCACAGTATACAGTACACTACACTAGCTGACTGAACTATAACAATCAAATCACTATCTACTGTATCTATAAATCAATACAATCAATGTGTTCAGGAGGTGTAAATTAGCAAAAACGCTCTGTTTAACAGTAAGAAAGCACTTTCTCAGACGAACAGCAGCACTGGAGATGCTCCCAGTACCACAGAGTCACAAGCAAGGACATGTTCCTCCGCCTTATATAGACGAGGGGAGGGCCAGGCTCCCCTCCTCTAATTGGTTGCTAGGGCCTCAGCTGGGGGCCTTCTGATTGGCCCAATGACGTCATCCCCTGGATACCGCAATCCGGATTCGTGATCACAGGTTAACACCCGTGATCACGGCCAAATTCAAGCGTGACTATCCGGATACATTCGAATTCGGGATCGGTATCGATCTTCGATTCGAGTCTGGATTCATGAAAAACTACCCGTAATCATGGGTAAATTCAAATTCGAGATCACTGGAGAGCAACCCTGGTCACTATAGCATGATCTCATTAGAACTAAAGCTAAATTCAGAATGACCCAATCTGGTAGTGTCTTAAACTCTCTCTAGGGCCCATATGCAATTCCATTTTTCTCCTAGAAGATATTTTTTCATCTTCTTTTTAAAGTAACTTTTAGGTGCTTTGTAAAGGAAAAAGTACTAAAGTAAGTGAAAAAGTACTCTCAAAATTATCCTGAGTATTTTCTTGCTTGCTGTGGGACTAAAAGACATTTTATTGACAATGTGAAAATATCGCCTAGGAGAAAAGTGAGAATAAAAAATGAATTGCATATAGGCCCAGTTCTCTAGCACTTGCTCCTTGAATTGCAATTCAGTGTTTACCTGTTTACAAAGCACCAGCACAATTAATTTTATATAAACCAAGGATTCATTACTTAAAGGGACCCGGAGCTCAGGCTAAAATGCAGTTTGGACTTACCTGGAGCTTCCTCCAGCCCCCCGTAGCCCGCGAAGTCCCCCAGCGTCCTCTTGGCTCCTCTCCCAGTCCTGCTGGTGGCTCCGTTAATCAGCGACTTCGGCCTGAAGTCGGCCATGCGCCCCCCTGCCGTGCATGCTATACGTCATCACGCCGACTGGCTTGAGAGTCCTGCACAGTCTAAGAGAACTGTGCATGCGCAGGACTCTCGCGCCGACGTGTGGCAGGGTGCACGGCCAACTTCAGACCGAAGTCTCTGATTAATGGAGCTGCCATTGGGACCTGGGGCACCTTAACATTGGGTGGCAAAGCAGGCAGAGGTTTATTGCATTAGTTGCTCATCACGATATAGCACACCATTGCTGTCGTGCACCCATTCTACCACATTCGCCCAAGATTTCCCAGCCTGTCTGATGGATACTTTTGAGCCGAATTCGGTTAAATCATTGATCAGGCATGCTTGTTGCAGCACCGATTTTCATTCAGTTTGATAATAATTATTGAATTGGATAGTTAATAGCCCACAAAATCGGCAGATGTATAGCCACATTAAGGATGGCATGGAGGAGAAAAGACACATATACAGCCATTTGTGCATTGCAGTTTCAGGGTATAATGAAAACAGTTCCTAATAGTAATAGAGCATTGAATTTCAGCTTGGGTACAGGTAAAGTAATAGACTGTGTCCTATTTCTGAGAGTGGAAATACACTTTAACAAAGATCTATGTAGTGATTCCAGCAAATTAGAATGAAAATGAACTTTGGCAGCCTCTCTTCAAATATTACTGAAGAAATGTAACTTCAGGGTTCATGTACATGTATAGGATATGTTTTGTTCTGATTACACATTCCGTTTGAAATCAGCCTCATTCTCTGCTTAGAAATAGAGGTTAGAAAGCAATACATGTAGGTCTTTTTGAAAACGTATTTTCAAATTACAAGCCGTGTATTTGAACATTCAGTGTGAATACTAAATGAAAAGTTACAGAACATGATTTATCTCCTTGTGTGTTAATTAAGAATGATTTCCATAATGTCTGGACCTCTCCATGGGAACCAAGGAACATTTATACATAGGTTTGGGCTAGTGTGGTTCTTCAGAATTGCTGGAGTCCTATATTTAATTCTACTAGAAATTAAATCACACAGGATTTACTGGAGTGTAGTGATTTACACGTGAGGTCAGAATCAGCCTTTATTTGCCAAGTATGCCAGACAACGTACCTGGAATTATTTGTGGTACACATGGCAATGGCAGTGGTACATAGGACATAGCGTTGACAAAAATTAACACGAGAAATGTACATTGATACAGACATGAGAAGCATGCATTTAGAGCAAAGAGGGCAAACAAGAACAAAAACATCTAGGGAGTGGGGCACGTACTGCACAGTAGTGCTTGGAAGTCTGGGTAGATATATGCATCAGGTGAGATGATGCTGACCAGGGGACAAGAGTGCCACACCCTGGCATGAGGGACTAAAGTTCAGTAAGTGAATTGCCTGTGGGAAGAACGTGCTCCAGTGACTGGTGGCCCTTGAGGCTCTGAAATGGTGGCCCAATGGGAGGAGCTCAAAGAAGCACCTGGGTTGGAGGAGTCATGTGAAAACCTGGTGGCCCTCATGCTCCTTCTGGTAGTGTGGAGGAGATCTAGATGTGGCAGGGGCACCAATGATCTTTTCGCTGATTACGTTATGGAGTTTATACTGTCCCTAGCCATTTCCCCTGTATACCAGACGATGAGGAAGGAGCAAGGAATGGATTGAATGGTAGCCATGTAAAAGCTCATAAGCAATTCCCGCGGCATTCCAAATTTCTGGTACAAGAGTAAAAAAGAACATTTGTTCATGCTTTTATCCCAATAGAAAATTAAAGCAAGTGTTGCAATTCAAGAAGTGTCTGTTAAAATCACTTTTGAGTTTTTAGCTCTGTGGTAAAAATTGTACCACCAGCCAGCTATTTGCATGTGACGAAAATGCTAAGGGAATATCGACCTATTGAAGGAAGCATGCGAATAAAAGAGGGCTACACATAGCATGGGGGCAAGATGATGCTTTTAGGGCTTCCTGCTGCACGTGGAAGAGAGAGCTGCAGGTAGCCTCACAGATTTGTTTACAGATGGGGCAGAAATATCAAAGACTTAGTGTCTTGGGGAAACTTCTGTGTGAGACTTTCCTTAACAGGATCTGCCAGAATTGTACTGACATTTTTCCTGCCAGCATCGCCACACACACAATACAAGGCTTTAGAATTTGGACAATTTTACCAGTGATGTTTTTTTTTTTAATTTCATCAAATGTCCAGGTCAACTTGCATACATAAACCAGGTTTGCATCAGGACATAATATCTGGAAGGTCAAAGAGAGGGGAGTCTTGGGGTTAGTAAGGCCTGTGCGACTTGGGTTCCATTTTGTGGAAGTGGAACACACAGTGTGCCAGCTTTGGTGGTGTGTTCTGGAGGCTGCCACGGTACACCTTGGATGTGATGGCCTTGGATGTGATGTGCAAAATCTCTTGCACAAAAAGGAGGCTTTTTGGACTGACAGGCTTGAGACATGGAAACCTGTAGGCAGGACTCTGGAGTCGGTACAAAAATCACCCGACTTCTCAGTTTATAAAACCACTGACTCCGACTCCAGGTACCCAAAATTGCTCTGACTCTGACTCCTCGACTCCGACTCCCTAGTCTAATACTTACCAGGGCTGAGGATTTGGTACAAAGTTTCCGACTCCTCGACTCCACAGCCCTGCCTGTAGGGCCATGTAGGGTTGCTTTTGTTCATCTATTTGTTTAATTATTAATTGCTTTGCCTGCTTCTTCCTCTTTGGAGGAGATGTTCTCAGCATAATATTGAACTGGTGGTACATGTTTTACCTGGCAGGACAGGAAAAGACAGGAAACAAATATGTTTTACCAAGAACCTGAGAACCTGAGGAAGGGGAACTGCCCTTAAACATTGGGCCTTGAATATGTGTCTACAGTATATGTATTACTAGCAAGCTAAAAAATTGGGATGCATCCAAATTGTATGTGTAGTATGGATAATGAATAGAACATTAGTAGAAAAGAGCCTCATACTTTTATTTTTAGTTATGTTGCTTTTTTTTTATAACATTGCATCATAACGTCACAGTTGCAGTTTTAAAACCACACTCTGTCCTTTTAAGCTATATATCAAATTAGAAATAATGTCCGTTTGAACTTCCCTGCAGTAAAACCTTATCTCAAGCTGTCTCTCACTGTTTCCGGGCTGTTTAAGTGCTTCAGAAAACAGCACTGTATTCGACCCCGTGGGTCAAATAGCTCAGAAGCTCTTCTACATAAGTAACAGTTGAAGTTTTTTATTAACTCTTCCTGTACTGGAAAACAATTTGAGACTCTATTACACGTACAATTCATTGTATCTTAAATCATCCAATTGCAGTCGTTACCGCTACACGGCACTACAAAATAACCAAATGATACTTTTTAGGCTATTAGACATACAGTATGTCACAATGTAACCTTCAATGAAAAGAGTGATAATTACACCCTATGCAACCGCAGGTTACTATAGTCTCTTAATGTATCATGGAAACCAGATGCTAAAAAGTCTCCTGATCCATAATCAGTCAGTTCAGAAATATGATCCCTTTAAGGGTTCTCCTAGCACTACAGTCTCAGGGCGAGTCTTTTCCTCTTTCAAGCATAAATACACATATTTGACCAGCGCTGTTTCAACTCTAGTCACTCCCGTGCCTGGCTAACTTCACACAGATTGTAAGTGCAACTTTCGAATACATTTTAACAGTTTTATTGATATCTGCGAAATGAGGAATATTTATTTCTTTGAGGCATTATATGGATAAAGCACTTTAAAGGGAAACTCTTGACATGGTGGCTGCTGCAAAGAGGGAATCATTTGAATCGGTGAGGGAAGCCTGTGAATGTCCTAAATGCACATCTTGACCATTGCTATTAGTGCTCCAACAAATTTGGTAAGTTGCTCTCTATGTGCTGTTGGTGGTGGGAGTGACTAGAGTTGAAACAGCCCCGGTCAAATATGTGTATTTATCATTGTATCATACGTTTATTTTTGCTTCGGGACCGGCCTCCTAACCCCCCAATTTGCATGGAGGGGGGGGGGCACGTTTGGGGGGGTCGGGCGGCCGGATCCCATCTGTGGCTGGCTGGGCATGGTGTCCCCGCTGTAGCTGGCAGCTTTCACTCACCTTCCAGGCTCCAGCAATGAGCCGCAGTAGCCACCTCTTCTCCAGCCGGCATCTCCGTTCCAAATGACGCTCAGGTCCGGGTCACGGCTTGCTGACGTCAGATGGAGCAGAGATGCCGGCCAGAGCATAGGGGGGCGCCGATCGTCGCTGGGTCGGCAGGGAGGTGAGTGGATCCTCTTCTTTCCCCCCCTGCCGCCACCGCTGTCAAAGTGATCACTACGATCTGATGGCGATCGTAGTGATCACGTGATCAGCAGCCATACCCGATGGCTGCTGATCACTCGGGGGAGATGCCAGCTGTCATATGACAGCTTAATCTCCCCCTCTGGGTGCGCACGATTGCGTCGGGATGGTTTGTTAGCGCGGACGTTGAATCAACGCCCGGTCAGAACGGTAGCACCACCTGCTGGTTGATTCAACGTACCTGGTCCGCAGGTGGTTAAGAACAGCAGTTATGTAAGTGAGACAGAACAATCTTTAAACCTACATTGTGTACCCCTAAAACCAAAATAAGGATACAGGATTCCAGGAAGTTTTATGTAGGATTAGATATATAGATACACATATACATTGCTGATCTTAGCAGTTTATTTTAAGTGTCTAAAATGAGGAAAGCTAGCAAAACTGCAGAAATGGAGTTCAGAGTAGATATTAGTCTCAGTAACCATGAAATAGAGCATCAGCTCTCTGTGTGATTACAGGATAAATAGTACTATGCGGCACCCCACTTGCACATTAGAAATATCTTCATGCCATAAATCAAAGCACAAATAGCTGTCTTGAAAACAAGAAAAACAAATGAGCATCATCCCTTGAGTATATATGGATGTAATTTATAATAATCTATAAGAAGTCTGTGATACCCTGTTTTTCTAAAAAGGCACTTCCAGCAACACAGTCTTCACCTAACACTGCAAGCTCTAGCCAGTGGTTCATTCCACTGGTATCCAAACTGGAGCTGACATATTTGTTCACTATCATGAACAGGCCATGACTGTGACAGATACTGTTGCTAGGCCTGCATCTCTGTTATGCTGGGTACACACGATGAGATTTCCCGTTCGATTTGCGGATCGATTCGATTAAATCAAACATGTTCGATTGGATTTCGATCGTTTTTTTCATGATAGGTATGCAAAATCGACGGAAAAAACGATCGAAATCCAATCGAATATGTTTGATTTAATCGATTCGATCCGCAAATCGAACGGGAAATCTCATCGTGTGTACCCAGCATTAGACATTCACTGCTGTCAGTGGTGCTACTAGGGAACATGGCTATACTAGAGGCAGCCAACACCTTGATGAGGCAATGGCATACACTAGGGGGAAATGACCATTTGTAACTGGTGAAGGCACCGGTGAGGTTGACTAACTACACTTACTTTGGTAGGAGATGGAGGTTAAAGAGACCACATTTGTTAAGTGGGGTAGGGGAGTAAAAAAGGCCCTGGTTTTTACATGGAAGAGAGGTGTCACCGTGGCTGCATGTGTTATGCACCCCATGGCAAAAGGGCCTCTTAGCTGTGGAGGCCTCCCTTGGGAGGGAGAAAATGAACGTAAGAGGAAGAGTATTTCTGGGAAGCCCCATAATCTATATAGTCGCCCTGGCTTCCCTCTTGTCCGGTGAGATGTGTTCTGCCATTCTGGCTTTGTAGTCAGTATCTGGCAGGGTAACAGAAGGCCTAAAAATGAGACAGACTAGATCTCAGGCAGTTATCTAAAGAAAACAAAATAAAGCTTTTAAATATAAAATTTTATTTTTCTTTATTTACATATTTATATATTTGAAACATCGCCTGCTCACGTCATTTTTTAAATAATTGTATATGCTAATCTGTTTGTTTATTATTTTAAAGTGGACCCAAATTAAAAATACAAGATTTCAGAAATAAAATCTATTTTCTAAATTATAATAATAAATAGCAGCCTTTTTTCAGCTGCATGATGACAAATATAAAATATTTTACATTTATTGGAGGAACCCTCCCTTCCTTTCAAATTGCCGGTACAAAATCCGGCAAACTGTTGGAGTAAGTGGTGTATGGCAATGGAGGAATTGCTAATGGCTGCCCCCAGTATAACCCTAGTTATGAAAAGAGGAGGGTGAAAAGCATGCACTGAAATGCTCATAGGTTTGAAGGAGTGTTTATTTATCTTTGTATGTGTCAGAGTGGTGCAACTAAATACTTTGAATTAATAAAAATGTTTGGTTTGGGTCCGCTTTAAGTGATGGAGCTTGCCAGAGGTGAGTGCTACCTGGGGTTAAGCCTGCCTGCTGTGACTTTGAGGTCACTAATGGAAAAGTAATGACACAGGAAAAGGGAGCTAGGAATGGAAAAGTGAAAGGCAGTAATATATGTATAGATGAATGGGAAAACAATTCCCTATAGTATTATAATTAGATCTATAAACCATTCATTATACCTGTACTTGTAATTACCGCAGACAGAGTGGGTAGATTCTTCTAAATTGTTTACTCTCTCTTTGCTGGTGTAAATTATACCTCTGCACTCCTTATCATCCCTGTGCATTTTGTTAGAAGGATGACAGAAGGATCTGGTTGTATGTAAACAATATTAGAGAGAAGCCAATATTTTAAAGTCACTGATCAAATCCTCATATTAAGACATTTTAACCAAACTTAATAAGACATGTTTTAACGTCTTAGTAAACCCCGGCCATATTTGCAGGGTTATTAATGATTATCAATGATATACATACATGATGATTTTGGTAAAATGCTAAGACAAGACACTTAGGGGTTGATTCACTATACCATGCTAACACATTGCACGGTCGCGCTATTCATTTAACGCGCAATGTGACCCGTGCACATGTTTACGCGCGTAAAATTTGCGCTCACTCGCTAACAAACGTCTTCACATGTTAACTGCCACTTTAACACGCCACGACCTTTGTTAGCGAGCGAGCGCAAACCTTTATGCGCGTAAACATGAGCACGCATCACATTGCGCACTAAACGAATAGCGCGACTGTGCTATGTGTTAGCACGGTATAGTGAATCAACCCCTTAATATTTATATTGTGCTTTTCTCCGGCCAGACTCAGAGCACTTAAGCTGCAGCCACTAGGACGCGCTCAGTAGGCAGTAGCAGTGTTAGGGAATCTAGCCCAAGGACTCCTTACTTAATATGTGCTGGCTTACAGAACAGAAAGAGCTGAGATTTGAACCAAGGTCTCCTGTGTCAGACGCAGAGCCTCTTGTAGAACTTAGCAGCCAGCATGATAATGATACATTCTAACTTTTCCTGGCTGCTACTGCTAAGGAACTGTACACACTTGCAATTTAGGTAACCAACAATGATTGTTCAAGATTGTTTCAGGTGCCTTTTTCACATGTGTACAGGTTCCCCCGGCAACCACCTACAGCTTGTTTGCAATCCAGAATACTGACTATTGTTACCAAACAATAACATTTCTATAGCACTTTTCTCCCATAGGACTCAAAGCACTTAGGCTCTCTCAGATTCAGTAAAAGTTATATACCACCGTAGCTCTCAAACACTCGTCCTTCTCCCCTTCCCTCTTGATGGAGCAGAACACACTGATTGGCAGAGAGCTGAACACGCTGCCCTAAATGGGACTTCTGATGACCATTACAGCAATCATGTTTTGTGTTTAAAGACTGATACACACATCCAATTTTGATTGGTCAATCACGGATCAATTCTACCACCCCCATGTAGCATGAGGGCCAACAGATTGTGAATATGATGAACAGATTGTGTAGGTAAGCTCTAATACTACATGAAAGTGGTAAGATCAGCCAAACATGGGCCAATCAAAATTGGGTCTGGGTACCAGACTTAGCTCTTACCATGTTCCTTTCCATATCTCTGATATATATTAATCATACACTTATTTAAACATTTATAGTGTACCATATTTATTTCAATATAAACACTTAGAGGTTTTTTTTGTAATTTATTTTTCTTTGAATAAGATGCATTATGTTTTGTAATTCAATACCTCTATTCTGACTTAAATCCAAATATTAATTTGAACCTGGTAGAAAAGCCTGCATATTAGGGAAACGACCTGGCAGACATATCTAGGTTTTCCTCATTTACAGTATTGCCCTCTGGTATTTGGATTATTTAGAGCTTCTTTATTTTTCCCTTTTTTAATCTTATTATTATGTCAAAGCCTGGTATTTCTCATTTCTCAGTATGGAAAGGCATGGTAGATTTGTATGTGTAATAGGACAAGTCATTCCAGAGATAATGCAATCACTGAATGCGTGTGTCATCACGTTCTAAAATGGAAAGGTCTCAGATGTGGATTTGCTTATTAATTCTCTCTGGGATTCAATATTCTCCAAAGCTTTGCATCATTCTCAGAAAAATAAGCTTTGTTTTTTTACCACCATTATGGTCTCTGCATAGCTGGTTTATAGTACTGTCCCTAAAAAGAAAGCTTTATTATCAGTCTAATTATATTTTCTTTAGTTCTTATTACAATGTCAATGACATGGATAGTTAGTTCCTAATATGTTTTCATTAAGAATGACAATAACTCCTCCTGCATATGGGTAGATTTGCAAAGCTGGGTCTTGTTACATACATTATATTTTGGTCATCCAAAACAACTGTGCCTGATGTGTCTAGTGATGGTTTAGCAATGATCACTGTACAGGCATACTACCAGACTCTCTGCTGAGCAGCCTTTTCTGTCCTGTGGAGAAGGAAGAAAGAACAAGAGGAGAGTACTCTATCGTGGCAACATCAGTAGAAATCGGTTGACATCAGTAACATTGGGGGTAAGGATGAGTCAACAAGTGCATAATCAGATTCCCCTTTGGTGAAACTGAACCTGTGGTGAAACTCAACTTGCATGTTGATGGGTGCAGGCATTGCAGGAAGGGACAGGGACTGTTAACACACTTATGTCACGGCCTCTCACCAATGCACTGCATGCTGCTCTCCATCTTCTTGACACTTCCAATTTCACTGAATTTTATACTGGCTCATCCTTAATCAGGGGATAGCATCGATTTTCTATATATTTTTTTGTCTGTGTTCTGTACACCAGTGTTCCCCAACTCTGTCCTCATGGCCTGCCAACAATGTATGTTTTGTAAAAATCCACAGAAGTAGTTAAACTAATGACCTCACCTGTATTTTGTTACAAGGATGGCAGAAGGATCTGGTTGTATGTAAACAATATTAGAGATAAGCCAATATTTTAAAATCACCGCCAGCCAATCAATGAATGCATTAATTTGAATGAGCAAGATCTGTCCCTAAACCAAGCAAATCCCCTAAAGAACCGCATCACACTAATATAGAAAATATAAACATGAGCTTTTATTAAACAATCAGTTGCACAATTAATGTAAAAACAATTAAAAACAACAACAAGTCCGGATACACACAATGATAAATGACAATCACTGTATAAATACCAGTAGTATAGCCCAATCCCTCCTCAAAACCAAACAGTGACCATAAATTACCCGGAGATGAGTAAAGTGACTAGTGCATACATAAATATATAATAGTAAATGAACACAAATGTGTATGTGCAAATGCTGCTGTAGTGTAAAGAACAATCAAGTGACCAACCAGAAAAGGAAGTCCCCTATATCGGGGAACAATGAAAGTGTCAGCGTGGGGAGCAAGGAAAAAGAATCTCAAGTGTGCAGTGCAGGAGAAACTTACCACCGAAAGTGGGTAAAGAGGAGGGCGGTGTGGACCTGGACTCTACCTTTGCGATTCGCCGCCAACCGCGGCTTCAGCTGGGCGTGCCCTCCTCTTTACACACTTTCGGTGGTAAGTTTCTCCTGCACTGCACACTTGAGATTCTTTTTCCTTGCTCCCCACGCTGACACTTTCATTGTTCCCCGATATAGGGGACTTCCTTTTCTGGTTGGTCACTTGATTGTTCTTTGCACTACAGCAGCATTTGCACATACACATTTGTGTTCATTTACTATTATATATTTATGTATGCACTAGTCACTTTACTCATCTCCGGGTAATTTATGGTCACTGTTTGGTTTTGAGGAGGGATTGGGCTATATTAATGGTATTTATACAGTGATTGTCATTTATCATTGTGTGTATCCGGACTTGTTGTTGTTTTTAATTGTTTTTACATTAATTGTGCAACTGATTGTTTAATAAAAGCTCATGTTTATATTTTCTATATTAGTGTGGTGCAGTTCTTTAGGGGATTTGCTTGGTTTAGGGACAGACCTTGGAGTATTTTGATCCCCCTTCTGCACACACGTTATTGATCAGTTAACTTATGAGCCTTATAATTATTGATTATCAATTGTGTACTAGTGCTACCCACTCGTTTGTTTAATTTGAATGAGCAGACCATCAACTGCCTAGCAATAGGAACATGTAGGAATGAGTGCAAGTACTGTATATACACTACCTGTGGTTACAGGACTGCAAATCATGGGTGCTTTCTAAAACATAATATAGTCCTATTCATGTTTTAGGCCTCTTGCACACTACATGCGATTCCGATTTTTTATTTTTTTTTATACAATCCAATTTTTGATTAAAAAAAAACAACAACGTAGGAGCATGCAGTACTTTTTTTTATCAGAATAAAAGAAAACTGATCGTATTAAAAATTGGAATTGCATGTAGCGTGCAAAACGCCTTACACAGATTATAAAAGGCAATGGCCTAACTAATGAAAATAGTGGAAACCCATGAATGTAAACCAAATCCTGAGCTGGCATTTGCTAAGCACAAACAAGCAATGATCGTACTCACTCGCAGCTGCTGGTGCTGGTGACTTCAGTGACAGATTGACAGACTGGGAAATTATTGTACAGTTCTGGGCCTAGCAATACACACAAAGGTATCAGGTAAAATGCTGGTAAAACATTCCAGCAAACTCAACTGATTATTTTTATTTCATTTTTATTTAGCATTGTGCCACCCTCATCCTATATCAACACTTTATGGACTATATGGGTAAGCACTGACCCAGGAGATGAGGAGGGAAGAACTTCTGCCCTCATGGCTCTTGACATTGGCCTCAATTCACTAAGATCATGCTGCAGATAATAAGGCAAGAGAAAACTTACCACCACACAGTGAGAGAGTTATCTTTTCTCCTTATTCCTTAAAGAGGAACTCCAGTGAAAATAATGTAATAAAAAAGTGCTTCATTTTTACAATAATTAGGTATAAATGATTTAGTCAGTGTTTGCCCATTGTAAAATCTTTTAAATCCCTGATTCACATTCTGACATTTATTACATGGTGACATTTTGACTGTTGGCAGGTGATGTAGCTGCCGCATGCTTTTTTGGCAGTTGGAAACAGCTGTAAACAGCTATTTCCCACAATGCAACAAGGTTCACAGACAGGAAACTGCAAGAAGTACCACAGTACTCAGAGCTTCTTGTGGGAGGGGTTTCACCACAATATTAGTCATAGATCGCCCCCTGATGGTCTGTTTGTGAAAAGGAATAGATTTCTCATGTAAAAGGGAGTATCAGCTATTGATTGGGATAAAGTTTAATTCTTGGTCTGAGTTTCTCTTTAAGTTACCTCCTCTGTAGTTATTTTCACATGCAGTTAAGGATTAAAGAGTTGACTTAAAGACAGAAGAGTTAACTTTATGTCTAACTTTAATGTTTCCTAAATACCACATGCCTCATCACCATGGCGATAACTCTAGAAACATTATTATAGACAGGAGATAAGCTTAGTGAATTGAGGCCATTGAAAGGTATCTTGCAAGGGAGGCTGAAGAGTCACCCTTCCACCCACTTTGCAAAGCATGATGCCCAACTTTTAAGGGAAAAGGCCCTTCTGCACTCTTGATTTCCCCAAGAATGAGGTGGTAGTACTAGCATGTGGGGGATTTATGGTGAAGTCTAGATGCCCCTTTAATAATAATAGGACCCCAGATATATGAACCCACTCAGTTAAATAGGTAAAATGGGTAATTTTTGACTGCTTACCTATTTACTATAGAGGGTTAAAAAGTAAGCACTACGAGCCACATTGGTTAGTCCCACAATCAGGGCCTCCACAGTCCTTGTCAATCCCAACCTACAGGGTGAATAAGGGGTTTTACAAAAGTTTTTTTTTTGTCAAAGTTCTTTTTTTTACATACCGAACAGGCCTGCATCCTTCCATATATGTATGGACAGGGCTTTACGATACCACTTTGCATGACAGTTTCTCATTTATGTTATAAACAATATGAGCAGCCTGCCCGGCAGGTGGTGTTATCTCTGGCAGTGAACAGGAAAACATGCATGCAGTTGAAATATTTCCTTATTTCAACTGCATGCCCTCATATTTCCTCATTTCACTGAGGTTGCAGCTGGGCTCCTTGTTGCTGCTCTCGTGGTGGACAGAATTCAGTGCATCCAGCCCTCAGGGTCCATTTCCTCTAGCAGCGATCCGATCAGAATCGCAAGACACATTGCGATTCGCAATAGTAGGCAATGTAAAATAGAAGTCATGGAACACTATTTCCATTGATGCATTCCAATTTTGTTAGAAATGCAATTACATTCTTTGCGCTATTCCGATTAACACTTGTGTTAGCCCTTCTGATTCTTAAAAAAGCTAAGATAAACACTTTAAAAAAACCGCAATCACATGCATTTGCATTTTGCGATTACAGTGGAAAAGGGCCCTGACAGTCAAAGATGCAGGAAGCTGAGAAGTTGCTGATTGCAAACTGTTAGTTTCATAAATTGGCCTTAAAGTATACTTCCATTTATCTTTCATTTTTAAAGTTGAGGGCTTATTCACAGTGGAACATTGCGGACCTGCATTATAAACTCTTATAATGCAGCTTACCGCACTGCAATGCTAATCCTATGGGTCGTTCACAGTGTGACGTTAGTGTCGCTGTAACGTGTAGCATTATGGTAAAGGACTGCTGCAGTGCGTTACCTCTAAACGCATACATTATCGGATACAGGAAAGCATACTTTTCATTGCCTGTATGCTTTACTGTACCTACTGTATGCGACAGTAATGCAGCATTAATGTGTGTTACCACCTTTTTTTGCATTGCGTTGTAATGCTGCATTGTGACTTTAACGTCGCATTACAACGCAACACCCCACTGTGAATAAGCCCTCAAATGCATATTTTTAGAGCTTGGAGATACATTTTAAGTGAATGTTATGATTATATATTTTATTGTAAAAGTTGGTTACAATTTAGGTTTAATTTTATGCTACCTTTTTTTTATTTTAATATTTACTTTTCTTTTCTCAAAAGTTAAGGGGAAAAAAAGAATGATGATTTGAGCTGGAAGAACAGATCTGCAACATCTAATCAGACCGTATGGTCAAATAGCGAGTCTGCAGCTGTTCACTAGATACCTGTTTTGTCAGTAGCTTTAAAAATAATGCTGGAGACAGCAGCAAGCTCCCCTCAAATTCCCACAAGCAGCATATGCTAGAATCCTCCAGACTTTCATAAATCTGCACATAAGAGAGAGGCCTTTTCTTTAACAAAAAATAAATAATATATATATATATTAATCCTGTTTCGGGTAAAATCCTGAAATTGCATCCCATATGATGGTGTCTGAGGTAATGTTACAGTATGTACACCCAAGTTGGGTCAAAGAGCTCAGAGAGGCTCTTTTGCATAGATAACAACTGAAGTTTTTTTTAACTCTTCCTGTACTGGAAAATAACATGAAACTCTTTTCTTTGCTACTAATGTTCTATTTCTTAGCTGTACAGTACTACGCATACAATTCAATGGGCTTGATTCACTAACCGACGGTAAGTGTTAGCGCCGGTGTGAAAAGCCCTTTTGGGCCGCTAGTGTGCGCAAACCTACTTTGCGCGCGGCCCCGTGCACTGCGCGCGCAGCACGGGTGCGACCATATTAGTGCGCGGTGCGACGATAACGTTGCACCTGCTGGCCTTTAAAAGTTGCACCCGATGCAACGAAAATGGCGCATTGGGTGCCCCCGAAGTGGCGCATCATAGCGCTGCTTAACGGGAACCCGATGCGTCATTTTCGAAAATGACGCATTGGGTGCGACTTTTAAGGGCCAGCAATGCGCACTATTATCCACGCTGTGCACTGTGCGCGCAATGAGTGGGATTATTTCAACTGTGTGGGCGCAAACCACCTAAGCCGTGGTTTGCGCCCACTAACACTTAGGGTACACTAACCGGCTTAGCGCCGGTTAGTAAATCAAGCCCATTATCTCATAAGTTTATTTTTGCTTCATGTTTGTTTGCTTTAAGGGATCACTATCATGAAGAGTCAAAAGTACAAATTTAAAATATATGTGTACATATGCTTATTGTGGTGGTCACTAATGATCCACTCTTTTTCATCCAGTCTTACCATTTCTATGTAATATAAGGAACTGCCTAAATTATCCATTCAATATATCCACTCAATTTACCCTTCTACTCAGTGGCGTAGCAATAGGGGTTGCAGAGGTTCCGACCGCATTGGGGCCCTTGGGCTAGAGGGGCCCGGTAAGACCCTCCCTCAACTGCAGATTTAGCTCTTTATTGGTCCTGTGGTGCTAATAATCACTTCTATAGATGCTTTGAATGGTAGTAATCATTAACAGGCTATTACCCAACCCCTTCTTGCACCTCTGACACTGTGGTTATCCTTGGCAGGTTTTAGTGGGCGGTATTAATTGTTATGAATAGAGTGCTTCGGGTGGCCCATGTAAAACTTGCACTGGGGCCCAGATCTCCTTAGCTACGCCACTGCTTATACTACATAGATTTGGTAAAATTGGATAAAAAAGATTGGATCATTAGTACATTTCTCCCATATTAAAATGCATTATAAATTACTTTATCCTATCTTGTTGTTGCTTACAGATGTTAGAAAAGGTTTTGGACTAGTCCATCTCCTTATGGGGAATTCTGGTATTTTCTTTATTCTTTACAAAAAATTGCCGCTAAATCTATATATATATATATATATATAAAATCGTGTGTGTGTGTGTGTGTGTGTGTGTGTATATGTGAGTGTGTGTATGTGTGAGTGTGTGTGTGTGTGTGTGTGTGTGTATGTATGTATATGTGAGTGTGTGTATGTGTGTGTGTGTGTGTGTGTGTGTGTGTGTGTGTGTGTGTGTGTGTGTGTGTGTGTATATGTGAGTGTGTGTGTGTGTGTGTGTGTGTGTGTATGTATGTATGTGCCACGATCACGCGAAAACGCCTTGACCGATTTGAACCAAACTTGGTATACAGATCCCTTACTACCTGGGATGATATGTTCTGGGGGTCTCGCGGTCCCCCTGCACACGTGGGTGGAGCTACAAACAGCCAATCAGATTTCACCCATTCAAGTCAATGGAAAAAATGTAAAAGGCTGCCATTCTCACAGTAATCAAGCCAGAGTCCCCACACTTGGCACAGTTGGTCACTTGGTGACCGAGGTTACAAATCCAGGAAAAGTGGGCGGAGCATAAAACAGCCAATCAAATTTCAGCCATTCAATTTAAATGGGAAAATTTAAACTGCAGCCATTCTTAGACTGTTAATTGCAGGGTTCTCAAACTTTCCACAGTTGGTCACTGGGTGAATGCGATTAAGATTCAAGAAAGTGGGTGGAGCCTACAACAGCCAATCAAAATTCACCTATTGATTTTCAAGGGGAATATTTAAACTGCTGCCATTCTTACACTGTTAATGGCAGAGGCTTCAAACTTGCTACAGTCGGTCTTTGGGTGACTGGGGTCCAAATTCACAAAAGGGGCAGGGCCACAAACAGCCAATCAGATTTTCTTGGTGTATAAACTGCTTCCATTCACACATTTTTGATGCCAGGAACCTGAAAGCTCACAAACTTGGTCATTGAGTGACTGTGTGTCCAGGTTACAAAAAGTGGGTGGAGCCAAAAACACATTTTACTAGGAAAATATAAACTGTAGCCATTCTTACACTGTTAATGGCAGTGTTCTCAAACTTTGCACAGTTGGTCACTGGGTGAATGAGATTAAGAATTTGGAAGGTAGGTGGAGCCTACAACAGCCAATAAAAATTCACCTTTTGATTTTCAAAGGGAATATTTAAAGAGAATCTGTATTGTTAAAATCGCACAAAAGTAAACATACCAGTGCGTTAAGGGACATCTCCTATTACCCTCTGTCACAATTTCGCCGCTCCCCGCCGCATTAAAAGTGGTTAAAAACAGTTTTAAAAAGTTTGTTTATAAACAAACAAAATGGCCACCAAAACAGGATGTAGGTTGATGTACAGTATGTCCACACATAGAAAATACATCCATACACAAGCAGGCTGTATACAGCATTCCTTTTGAATCTCAAGAGATCATTTGTGTGTTTCTTTCCCCCCTGAGGGGGGAATGCATAGCAGAACCACAACACTGAAGAACTTGGCAGCCTTCCAGACACAGGCTGACAAGTCTGACAAGGGAAAGATACATTGATTTATTACAGAGACTGTGATAGTACAAAGTGCTGCAGTAAGCCAGAACACATTAGAATAGCTTTTGGAACTTGTAGGATGATAAAAAACAGGATGCAATTTTTGTTATGGAGTCTCTTTAAGCTGCTACCATTCTTATACTGTTAATAGCAGATGCCTCAAACCTGGTACAGTTGGTCACTGGGTGATTAGGGTTCAAATTCAGAAAGGGGGCCTGAGCCACAAACAGCCAATCAGATGTGTTTATTTTTCAATGGGAATATACAAAGTATTGATACCAAGGACCCCAAAGCTGATAAACTTGATAATTGAGTGACTGTATGTCAAGGTTACAAAAAGTGTGCGGCACCAACAACTTAATTTTTTACATGGCAGGGTTCCCAAACTTGACACAATTGGCCACTGGGTGACTGGGATTATTATTCAGAAATGTGGGTGGAGCCTAAAAAAAGCCAATCAAGATTCACCTATTGATTTTCAAGGGGGAATATTTACGTTGCTACCATTCTTACACTGTTAATGGCAGAGGTCTCAAACCTGATCCTGTCAGTTATTGGGTGACTGGGGTCCAAATTCACTAAAGTGGATGGAGCCACAAACAGCCAATCAGATTTTTTAGATTGATTTCAGCCATTCTGTTATTGGCAGGGTTCTCAAACTTGACACAGTTGGCCACTGGGTGACTGGGACTAATATTCAGGAAAGTGGGTGGAGCCTACAACAGCCAATCAAAATTCACCTTTTGATTTTCAAGGGAAATATTTACATTGCTCCCATTCATACACTCTTAATGGCAGAGGCCTCAAATCTGGTACAGTCAGTCACTGGGAGACTGGGGTTTAAATTCTGAAAAGGGAGTGGGCTAAAACGCCAATCAGATTTGTTTAATGTCAATGGTAAAATGCAACTTAATGATGCCAAAGGCCCCACAGCTCATAAACTTGGTAATTGAGTGACTGTATGTCAAGGTTAGAAATAGTGGGCAGACTAAAAAACAACTAACTTTTTACATGGGAAAATATAAATTGCAGCTATTCTTACACTGTTAATTAGGGATGCTCGGTAAATTCCGCGGAATTGTTAATTCCGTGATTCCGGACGGAATTGGGTCAATTTCGATTCCGGTACTCGGAACGGAATTGCTAAACCTCTCAAACGGAATTCCGCGGAAATTTTATTATTTCCGTGGAATTTTCCGAAAAATCTCTCTCTCTCTTCTTCTCCTCCCTCCCTCCATCCATTTGTATCATCCTGTAGGGAATTGCAGTTTTTCAAAACAGCTTACATACCTTAGCCAGGATTTGAACCCAGGTCTCAGTGTATAGTAGGTATCTGTCTTACCTCCTAGACCACCAACCACACTAGATGCTAAAGCTGGCCTAGCATGTACCATTATGATCAATTCAATAGAAAAAGTAGCATGATTAAGGATTTGTACTTTTTTAAAAGCCTGGGTTCAAATCCTGGCTAAGGTATGTAAGCTGGCTTTTAAAAAAGTACAAATCCTTAATCATGCTACTTTTTCTATTGAATTGATCATAATGGTACATGCTAGGCCAGCTTTAGCATGTAGTGTGGTTGGTAGTCTAGGGGGTAAGACAGATACCTACTACACACTGAGACCTGGGTTCAAATCCTGGCTAAGGTATGTAAGCTGTTTTGAAAAACTGCAATTCCCTACAGGATGATACAAATGGATGGATGGGTGAGAGTGAGAGAGTTTCTTTGGAATTTCGCGGAACTTCATTAAATCCGGCGGAATTTTATAGCGACGGAATTTATCATTGACGGAATCCGTGAATTCTGGAACGGAATTTGCTGGTTCCGATCATCCCTACTGTTAATGGCAGGGTTCTCAAACTTGACACAGTTGGTCACTGGGGGACTAGGATTAATATTCAGAAAAGTAGGTGGAGCCTACAAGAGCCAATCAAAATTCACCTATTGATTTTCAAGGGGAATATTGAAACTGCTGTCATTCTTACACTGTTAATGGTAGAGGCCTCAAACCTGTTACAGTCAGTCATCAAGTGACTGGGGTTCAAATTCACTAAAGGGGTGGAGCCACAAACTGCCAATCAGATTTGCTTTTTTTGGATAAACTGCTTCCATTCACACAATTTTGATGCCAGGAACCCAAAAGCTCACAAAATTGGTCATTGAGTAGTGACTGTGTGTCAAGGTTACAAAAAGTGGGTGGAGTCAAAAACAGATTTTTCTGGGAAATTGTAAATTGCAGCCCTTCTTCACTGTTAATGGCAGGGTTCTCAAACTTTGCACAGTTGGTTACTGGGTGACTGGGATTAATATTCAGAAAAGTGGGTGGAGCCTAAAAAAGCCAATCAAAATCACCTGTTGATTTTCAAGGGGAATATTAAAATTGCTACCATTCTTGCACTGGTAATGGCACAAGCCTCAAACCTGATACAGTTAGTCATTGGGGTTCAAATTCAGAAAAAGGGACAGAGCCACAAACAGTTTCATTTCTTGGGAAAATACAAATTATTGATGCCAAGGACCCCAAAGCTCACAAACTTGGTCATTGAGTTACTGTATGTCCAGGTTACAAAAAGTAGGCGGAGAAAAAAACAAATTTCACTGGGAAAATGTAGACTGCGGGCCTTCTTACACTGTTAATGGCAGGGTTCCCAAACTTTGCCCAGATGGTCACTGGGTGACTGAGATTAATATTCAGGGAAGTTGGTGGAGCCTATAATAGCCAATCAAACTTCACCTGTTGATTTTCAAGGTGGATATTTAAATTGCTGCCATTTTTATACTGGTAATAACAGATGCCTCAAACCTGCTACAGTTGGTCATTGGGTGACTGGGGTTCAAATGCTGGAGAGGGGCAGAGCCACAAACAGCCAATCTGATTTGTTTACTTTCTATGGGAATATACAAATTATTAATGCTAAAAACACCAAATCTCACAAACTTGGTCATTGAGTATTTGTGCGTTAGGGTTAGAAGTAGTGGGCGGAACCAACACAAGTCAAATACATACCCGGGCAACGCCGGGTCATCAGTGGGCGGAGACAAATACAAATTTAACTGAGAAAATGTAAACTGCAGCCATTCTTACACTGTTAATGGGAGGGTTCTTAAACTTTGCACAGTTGGTCACTCAGTGAATGGGATTAATATTCAGAAAAGTGGGTGGAGCCTACAAAAGTGTATAAAGCTTCACCTA
This sequence comes from Hyperolius riggenbachi, assembly GCF_040937935.1. Taxonomy (NCBI): domain Eukaryota; kingdom Metazoa; phylum Chordata; class Amphibia; order Anura; family Hyperoliidae; genus Hyperolius; species Hyperolius riggenbachi. Next base: position 171,552,493 of record NC_090646.1, read on the forward strand.
TTGCTTTTCAAGGGAATATTTAATTGCTACCATTCTTGCACTGTTAATGGTACAGGCCTCAAACCTGGTACAGTTGGTCATTGGGTGACTGGGGTTCAAATTCAGAAAAGGGGGTGGAGCCACAAACAACCCATCCGATTTTTTCATTTCAATGCAAATTATTGATGCCAAAGACTACAAAGCTCACAAACTTGATCATTGAGTAATTGTGTGTTAGGGTTAGAAAAAGTGGGTGGAGCCGACACCAGCCAAATACATACCCGGGCAACGCCGGGCAATCAGCTAGTAATCTATAAAAAGATACTTTTCAGCCTCCCTACCTGCTGGTGCGCTATTCTGGCAGTTAGATTGAGCAACTACCATTCAGCAAGTGCTTTTGCCCTAGTGCCTGCGACTCAAGCCCTTGAGGAGAAAGGTGCCATATAAATGTTATGTGTCTTGTCTTGTCATGAGGAGCTGGACTAGTCAGATTTTCACAAGCTACTATAAGTGACAGTGACTTAGCAAAAAAGAATGTATAATGCATTTTGCATTAGGACAAATGTACAGTACATGTTATACTTATACGCTTACACATATATCTTAGATTTTACATGACAGTGATCCTTTACACTTTTACTTAGACATTCCTAACCCTAATCGCAAATCTTCATGTTGACCCAACTCTAAAACTTTCCATATATCTCCGTATCCCATTAATCCTTCCTCTATACTTCCCTTCCTACTATCACGCCTACAATTTCAGATGGTTTTCTTTTTGTAAGTCAGTAAGCCTGAATGATTCTCAATGCAAGCTCTAAAGTCGAACATTTTTCATCATCTCCTTTGCCTGCTTGGTCCCAAGTTTTAATAGATATGCATTGCATTCATGAAAAGGGAGTGCTTTAAAAATTCATAACATAAATTCATAATGAACTAGTTATGCTGTGGAGGAAAGCATCCCCTTAACCCGTGTAGGTCTGTACTGCTAAAACATAATACATTGTTGTGTCCTCACTGGCAACATTAATTCACAAACATTTCAAGACAAAGCAGGGATGAAAGAAACATTGTTGGTTGAAAAGTTAGTTGAAATGGCCAACTTTGACTTTCAGTTGGAATGACCAATGTTCTAATGGGAATTCTAACTTTCAATCATTCAGACTGATTTGCTTTGAAGTCAGTGGGTGGCCATCTTGGTAACATTTCCAACTTTATTGCAAAGTGCCTGAGCATGCTTTTGTCAGCATAATTGCAGTGGAAGCCAAGACAGTTGTGGTAACATCCCCAAGTGAAATAAATAAATAAATAAATAAAGCACATCTTTTTCATGAATTGAAGTTATTTTTTTGGCAGAGTAACACTTTGCAAATATAGTGAGGAGTCAATTGCAGCCATTTATGGTCCATTCTCTTGCTCACCACAGTTTTTTTTCCTGGACCAACTGGTGAAACTTTAAAAAATGAAAGTCACACTGCGTTTGCTGCAGGCGGACATGCTTATACGTTTGCCAGTGAATGTGGGTATGCAATCGCAGACGGCTATGAGTGCGCATGCTGGGATTGCACAGGCGGTATCAGCCACTCGCGGTTACTGTTTCCAGCACCCATTTTTGAAACGGGTCTAATTGGCTTATTGCTGATAGTTTTTTACAAAGTGACTTGCCCGACACAGATTAAGAGCTTACTTGAAACCTGTGATGGACAGTGGTTCTTTCAAACACACTATCAGAACTGCAAATAACTCTCTTGTTGGATCTTACGATGCCACTTCCTAGTAGCATTGTGATCTCAAGAAATTCAGAAATCCCTTCCACAGCTTCTTGCAGGTTCTGTAGCTGACAGTGCTCTGCTGTCCAATTTAGATTGAAGTGACTAGCTGACATAAAGTTTAAGTTGGGGAAAACATGGGCCTTCAACTTCTCTTGGGCCCCACAACAGCTGATATAGCGCATGCATTTCCTCATAAACAGTAAATTACTAGCAGGAATTCACCTTAATGCATTCCACATTACAATTAATGGAAATGATAGTGACAGAGATAATATTGCTCCTTAGCTAATACATTATCATTAGCATTTCAGCAAACAAAGAACAATATTGCTCCCTTTGCTAATGAGATGAGACTATTCACTATAGTGTTCATTCATTTACGTGATTGCCTGTTTTTGAAATGTAACTAGTGAGGAAATTGTCACATGTCCTTCAATGCTGCTTGTTAAAAAAACAAATGGCATATATACATTTAAATCACATTGCAGGCAATACCTGTTTGTACTATATGATGTGGCAGCTGCAGAAAGAAAGTCTGAGAAGTGACGGTCTGTACGTATGTCCATATTTCTCTTACCCGCACTGCCATTCTGATTCTCCCCTGCATTTTGTCTTCTCAGTGCAACAGAAGTGATGATATAGGATTACACAGTCAGTGTAAGGCTTGGTTCACACTACAATGAATCCATATTCTACACTACGCTATACAACATAGGGATGTGCTGGGGTTTGTTGCCGGTTGTGCACCCACTCAGGAGTAGTTGTGCCTCTCATCTGATTAATGACAACACAGTCTGTCCTGTCTGAAAAAAATTGTACTGGTTATGCTTGTCATAGTGGAAATGCAATGGACAAAAAAGGACACTGCACAAATGAGTACACATGAACCCACTTATAGGAAATCATTGCCATGTTTCAGTCATCCATTGATCAAAAGGAATCAATTCCACCCATACCCTGCACATCAATTTCGGTCAATTGAAAATCGATTGAACTGCAGAATTGCACTGTTCGATGAAGTGCAAAGCTATAGGCCATCAATCTGCCAATGCTCTCTCCCTGCCCCCAATTGTTTTAAATTTTCCATCCTGTTTAATCGATTCTTTCAATCAATTTTTGTTTAAATGGATTTATTTAGATTCATTGAATCTGCAAGGAATCTAAAAAGAAAATCGATGAGTGTATGGCCACCTTTACAATCCATATGTTTGCTCTATGCAGAATGTTTTTTTTTCTTTCACAAAAGTTTAAAAAAAAACTTTTTTAAAAAATCCTCTGCTTTAAAAAATGTCTCCTGTGATATAGCCTGTTCACCTTGTGATTGTGACATCATCACTACTCTGCTCTACAGGTATGAAAAGGATTTATGTATGGTGTCTAGGGGGGGACATAAATCAACACCTTTCAAACCAACATTTTTCCCTTGACCAAATTTGCTATAAATGAAAAAAAGAAAAAAAAAAAGATAAATACCCTAGTGAAGAAGAGACATTGTTTTAAAATGAATTGCAGATAAAATAAAAAAGGAGTGAACAAGTAGTGTAAAATTGTCAATAAGAAGCCCCATTGTCTTACGCTGAAGTGACAGAAAAAAAATTGTAAATAAATGTTAAGAGTGGTGAACACGTGTTTGAGAAATTCTCCACTTACTCTGCACTCTTTACTATGATGTTGTCACTATCAAAATGGTAAAAAAGAGTTCACCGCTTTTCCGGGTGAACAGGCCTGTTTGCTTTGTCATAAATAAGGTGTTATTCTCAAAATTGAATGAAAAAGTAAAGAGAACAAAGGAAAAGAGGTGGATACTTATACCTTGTTTTCACTTTAAAAAATATATTAAACAAAAATAAATAAATAAAAAGTTGATATTTATAATGAAAAAAAAAATCAGAGCATCATCTTTTCCCTGCTTTGTAATTGCACTTCTTTATACGAGTATAAGGATATATTGACGAAATATTGAAGAAACTCCCAAAAGTTTGTATGCAAAAAGTACAAAAAGTCTTTATTTAAGGCAAAAACATGCAAAATGTTCGTATAAAATATCCTTCAGACAGCATATTCCATAGCAGAGAATGGCGAACATGCAGCAGTGATTAAAAGGAATACTGTAGGGGGTCAGGGGAAAATGAGTTGAACTTACCCGGGGCTTCTAATGGTCCCCCGCAGGAGCGTACTGCGCAGGCCCAGTATGGTCTGTGCCTGCGCAGTACGCTCCTGGTGACATCAGTGGAAGCGAGGACACGGCAATGCAGGCGCAGTAGTTTTCAGACTTTAAAGTCTCAAATTCCAGAAGTGAACTGGAGGCGGGGCCGGAGCATCGTTGAGTGGCTGCGCGGGCACAGGATGTCTGCAGGGGACCATTAGAAGCCCCAGATAAGTTCAACTCATTTTCCCCCTGACCCCTCTACAGTATTCCTTTAACATCACGATTAGTGCAGTGGTTAACATCGAGACGACAACGTCGACTTGTTTCGGGACAGACCCTCCACATATAAAGATACAAATCTAAAAACAATGGATATATAAAAACTTTAGAACCATACACAAAGATTGTAGGCAACCATGGAGTAAGTTGATGTGAAATAGAACCATAGGGTGAGCTAGTATAACAAGTATAGCTGGTGTAAAATGTAAGAACATGTGGGAATAAAGAAGGCTTACCAGAAAGGAAGCACTGTGAAACAGCAAAACCCAAGATAGAGCCAGAGGAAAATACCAAGGAAAATACCAGAGGAAAGCCAGAGAAAAATACCAAAAACAATGAGCAGAAAAATGGTAACCACCCATTACAACCAACCAAGGTAGCGAATTATAAGACACAAAAGGTATAAGGGCAAATGGGTACCTGTATAGGAAATACATGACCACAAAAGGCATCTGGATAGAATAATGCCAGGTAAGACCACCTACAATAATGTAAATTATTATAATGTATAGAATGTAAATTACATACTAAATCAAGGGAAAAAAAATAAAAACCAGCAAATTCTATAAAAAAGCCAAATGATCAGCTATGGAAAGTACTACAGATGAAAAATCCACTAATGATGGACAGAAATGAGTCACAACGCAATGCGCATCATTTCCCTGCTTTGTAATTACATCTCTTCAGACAGAGGTCTGCTGGCTGAGCAGACATTTTAATGATGGTTTGTTTCCCACTGAAAGCAGAACAACATGGTTGTGTAAACAGTGCTGTAGCAATAGTGGTTGCAGAGGTAGTGACCATACCAGGGCCTCTGTACTAAAGGGGTCCATTGAGGGCCCTCCTTCAACTGTTATATCAGACCTTCATAGGGGTTATACTCACAGTAATGACCTTTTATATGTGCTTTGAATAGTGAAATGTATTAACATACCACTCATCCCCTGCTTACACGGATACTGCGGCTTTCTATGGCAGGTCTTGAGACTCCATATTAATTGCTTGAGGAGGGCTCAATTTAAAACTTGAATTGAGACCCCCCTAGCTCCTTAGCTACACTAGTGTGTGTAAATAAAACATGAATGGAAATCGATTGTGGACAACAGCTTGCTTTTGTATAAAATGCTGATGTATAAAATCCGTACACAGAGATACCAGGTTAAACAAGACACAAAAAACAACACGTCAAGAATATAATGCAGTAAATTATTGCAAAAAGTTGCACAAAACAAACAGGTGGGAAAAATGGCTAGTCAAGCAGTAGAATATCCATAACATTCCCAGAGGCCCTCTTTATAAAATCATCTACTTTTTTTCTAGCCGTAAACTCGTTTTTATAGGCATACACTACTTGATATCAATTTGATGTCAATCATTTACCACCTTTCCACATTGTCTCCCTGGATATTAGACCTCAGCAGATCCAATCTCATATCACACTATATACCACAGCTCACTGCAGTAAAAGCTGTGGAGCCTCACTCTCATGTCACTATTGCTTTCAACTCCCCTGTGCTCCCTCCCATTCAATCTCACACATTACATGACAAAAAGATCAGTCATCGATTGAAGGAACCCAGTTTTTTCTTATACCCCTCTATTATGATTTTTTTAAAAATCTAACCTCATATGTGTAAAAAACTGGATAATGTCTGCCTAGCTTAAAGTCTTGAGGACCCTGGGCTTAAACCCCACTAGTGAACAGGCCATTTTTTACAATATAGGCTACTGCAGCTTTAAGGCCTTGCTGCAGGGCCGCACAACTTAGCACACAAATGATTCCCCCCCCCCCCCCCCTTTTCTCCACACCAAATGAGCTCTCAGTTGGTGGGGTCTGATCGCTCCCCAGATGTTTTTTTTTCTATATATATTTATTTGATTTGTTTTTAAATAAATGTGCCTATTTTTTAAATTATTTTTGTACTCCCTCCCTCCCTCTGCCAACCTATCAGCGTGATCGGCTGTCATAGGCTTAAACCGCCACCCCTCCCCCCCTAGTGAACAGGTCATTTTTTACAATATAGGCCACTGCAGTTTTAAGGCCTTGCTGCAGGGCCGCACAACTTAGCACACAAATGATCCCCCCCCCTTTTCTCCCCACCAATAGAGCTCTCTGTTGGTGGGCTCTGATCGCTCCCCAGATGTTTATATATATATATATATATATATATATATATATATATATATAATTTGTTTTTAAATAAATGCGCCTATTTTTTTAATTATTTTTTGTACTCCCTCCCTCCCTCTGCAAGCCTATCAGCGTGATCGGCTGTCATAGGAATCAGCCTATGACAGTGAATCACTTGTCTGCCTCCCAGGGGGACAGCCATGTCACACGGCTGTCCCCAGTACAGCGCTGCTGTAGATCGCAGCGCTGTACAATGTAAATAGACGGTGGTTTTGCCATCTAACAGTCTCCTAGTGGTGATCGCCGCTGAGAGACTGAGATGCAAAGTTACGTGTGCATCGGCGTGTGCGATCTCCTGGAAATCCCCGCCCCTGGACTTGACGCCAATTGGTGTTAGGTGGTCCTAGGGCTGCCCCTGCAGTGGGAGTGATCTGTGCACATGGTCTGTGGAGGAAGCCCTAGATATGTATAAAACTTTTTTTTTCATCTCTGGCACACTTAAGTAATTGTTTTATTGCACACATTATCAAGGAGTAAACAATGCCTTTTCATCAACAGAGGGGGATGGGTAATTAGGACAACTTCTTCAAAGAGCTTATCCAGAGGTAATGTGTGAAGATAGCATCTGTGACTTCTGTAAATAAGGAAGGCAAGAATGGAGGGGGTCACATGGCAGCTCCTATAGCTATTACAAACCAGGATAAATTCCACGGAAAGAATGGGTGCTTAGTTCCCTTTAAGAACCTCTCATAATCTCGTGTCTATATTTCACACAATATATATTCCCTTATAATTCTACATGCAGTCCTCCTCTGCACTGCATAAGTGTTTTTATATGTTGTAAAGGAATGTTTGTGTTTGATGTTTGTGTTTGATACTTATTCTTTGCATGCTATATTACTAGCTAAGATAAGGGCAGCATAAAGGACTTTCTGGATGAAGATTATATTACAGAGGTGATCAGAAAATATTGTGCGCCGTCTGAGATCCTACTTGAAACTAAATCTATGTAGCTTAAAGCCACATACCGGTATAGCTCCTAAGCAGTTGGTTACGGACCAGTGCCAAACATTCTCAGTGCTTGGCAGTCTTAATAATTGGCAGTGTTATCAAATTTGTTAAAAATGTGTAAAGGATAGATAAGAGAGAGAAGAGAAGAACAGCGTGTGCAACTTGTTCTTTGTGTAATAACACAAGCTTTGTGTCATACTGATATTAGACAAATTTACTCTATATTATGCTCTACCCCAGGAACAGACAAGGTGGGGGAAACTACTGATGTTGATAGTCACGTATTCCATAATATATGACCTAATCATCAGTGTAGTAAAATGACCTTCATTTCAATCCACATATATAGAAACTGGTCAGGTAGTAAAGTGTGGATATAATTTGGGTTTACAATCACCTTTTCGAGTACCGCCCCTCTGGATTTGGACGTGATCTCATGTCACAGCTTATGAGTGCACAGTTGCAGTATATATGAATGCCCAGTCACAGCTTATGAGTGCACAGTTGCAGTATATATGAATACCCAGTCACAGCTTATGAGTGCACAGTTGCAGTATATATGAATGCCCAGTCACAGCTTATGAGTGCACAGTTGCAGTATATATGAATGCCCAGTCACAGCTTATGAGTGCACAGTTGCAGTATATATGAATGCCCAGTCACAGCTTATGAGTGCACAGTTGCAGTATATATAAATGCCCAGTCACAGCTTATGATGGCACAGTTGCAGTATACATAAATGCCCAGTCACAGCTTATGAGTGCACAGTTGCAGTATATATCAATGCCCAGTCACAGCTTATGAGTGCACAGTTGCAGTATATATCAATGCCCAGTCACAGCTTATGAGTGCACAGTTGCAGTATATATCAATGCCCAGTCACAGCTTATGAGTGCACAGTTGCAGTATATATAAATGCCCAGTCACAGCTTATGATGGCACAGTTGCAGTATATATCAATGCCCAGTCACAGCTTATGAGTGCACAGTTGCAGTATATATCAATGCCCAGTCACAGCTTATGAGTGCACAGTGGCAGTATATATAAATGCCCAGTCACAGCTTATGAGTGCACAGTTGCAGTATATATCAATGCCCAGTCACAGCTTATGAGTGCACAGTTGCAGTATATATAAATGCCCAGTCACAGCTTATGAGTGCACAGTTGCAGTATATATCAATGCCCAGTCACAGCTTATGAGTGCACAGTTGCAGTATATATGAATGCCCAGTCACAGCTTATGAGTGCACAGTTGCAGTATATATGAATGCCCAGTCACAGCTTATGAGTGCACAGTTGCAGTATATATAAATGCCCAGTCACAGCTTATGAGTGCACAGTTGCAGTATATATCAATGCCCAGTCACAGCTTATGAGTGCACAGTTGCAGTATATATAAATGCCCAGTCACAGCTTATGAGTGCACAGTTGCAGTATATATCAATGCCCAGTCACAGCTTATGAGTGCACAGTTGCAGTATATATCAATGCCCAGTCACAGCTTATGAGTGCACAGTTGCAGTATATATGAATGCCCAGCCACAGCTTATACGAGTGCACAGTTGCAGTATATATATATATGAATGCCCAGTCACAGTACTCCTGATCACTAGGCAGTGACGAAACTACACGAGAGAGTGCAGTGTGGCCCAGCATAAGCAATGGGGGAGAGCCTGTGGAAAAAACTCTCTGTGTGCAATACATCTGGGAATATGTGAGTGTGAATTTTTAATAAAGCATTTGTGGTTTTAAACTGGGTTATGCTATGGGGGATTTTTATTTGAGGTAACTGGAACATATGGAAAGCAAGCATTGAATGGAACCAGGACCCTGACTGAATATATGAGTGCACAGTTGCAGTATATATGAATGCCCAGTCACAGCTTATGAGTGCACAGTTGCAGTATATATGAGTTGAATCTAGTAAATTCAGTGGTCCACATCACCAGGTATGCCACAAAACTTTGCAGGAACTTATCAGCCCCCCAAACAACCCCATCCCTCATGGATTCCCTCATTCACATTAAAACCCCTCACTAGCTAACCCTATTTAATTTTTTTTCTGGGGGAAGGAACCCTGTAGCCATATTGGTGACATCATTAACTAGCTATGCACTTTTATATTGCTGAAAACTCCCTGCAAGAGATGTTATTGGCAGTACTATGGTGGATACCTGGTGGTTTAGACTTGTGGGTAGGGAATAGGTCTACCATCAACATTCAAAAGCCAAGGAAATACTATGTGGAATCTTAAGCCTTTGCAGATGGCATGGCTTTGGTCACTTAAGAACCAGTGCCTTTATTTCATTTTTTGATTGTGATGGTTCGGATTGGTGCACAGTGATCACAGGGTCGGGAGACAATGACATTGGCTCTTGACTGGTGCACGGAGTGCAGTGGCAATAGCAGCAGGAGTGCACAGAGATGAGAGAATGAAATCTATGCCCTGGTAGTCATAAGAGTCTGCAAACAGTAGATAGAATCCAATTAGCTGCATCCAGAAGAGGTATTTTTATGTGTGTGTTGTTATTTTTACTTACAATATTTTGTGACACACACACATTTTTTTCAGTTTGCAATTACTATCGAACTTCTATGCTAATTACTTGAGGGAGGGGATGGGAAAGTGCAGATTCCACCATTGTTTTCCCCTAGGACATACCCACACTTAAATAGGGAGATTATTTCCACTCCATTCTGGAGGTGAAGATGGCCTGTATATGCTGACAAAACGGAGGTCCTTTTTGTACAAAGCCAGCGCTCGCCATCAAAACAGCTCTATCCTAAATCAACACCAATCAGGATTGGGAATTCAGACATAAACAGCTCCAACCTTGTGCGCAGCCTTGGTGTGCTAATCGATGGGGAATTGAGTTTCAGAAACCAAATTTCATCCGTAGTCAAAAGTATCATTTTGACGTACACAAAAACTGAGTTGGGACTTGTTGCCAGAGTTGTCCTTGACATCCATTGCAAAGTTTATAAGAATTGTATGTTCAGAAGCTTTATCAATGAACTCTGAATGTGACAGATGGTCACTTCTAGACTTCAAAGTAAAAAAGTTGGTATTCCATATTTTTAGGCTTGGTTCCCACTTGAGCCAGAGCCAGACCACGTGCATCCAGCGGGAGCAGATAGTGTAGTGTCCGCTCTGATGGTCCACTGCGGTCCAGCTGTAGACTGGGATAGATGCATTGGCTATAGGGGGAATGCATCTCCCTACCCGGGATTATTGCGGACTGCACAGTAGTGCAGCCCGCTTACCACAACGGATCTCATAGATGCATTGCAGAGTGACAAGTGTGAACAGCTCATATTTATAAAATAGGAGCTGTACATTGTCAGTTTAGCCATGAACAGAGAATGGACAAACAATGTCTGTACTCAGCCCAAGTGGAAACACAGTCTTGAGGCAAATTCTTTGAAATTGTGATGCCATCGGCTACCTCAAATTAACATGGGAAAATGGAAATCTAGTGTTGTTGATGGTATTCTGAGCTGTTTTCTTTAATGCAGGATTTTATGTCTTTAGTCCAACTTATTTATGGTTTTTCCCTGGCTCTGTCTTTTAGTGTGGAAAGCTCTTGCAGGTAAAAGCATTTGGATTTACACATTCAAGCCGATTTATGTTTTCTCCATCTATGATTGACATAATGGATTGTAACTGAAGCACTTTAGTAAAACTAATGCATTTTATTCTGTCTGCCATTGCTATATTGACAGCTTTCCAGATAAATTGTAATTTATTTGTGGTGTCAACTTTCTTTCATTATTTTTATTGTGCTCCCATGCCTGACACTAAAATCATCCTTGTATGAATAGGATGCCTGTAAGTTGTATGAATAAAATGTTGGTGAGAAGCTTGTATGATACCAAGGAGCTCCATTTCCCCTATAGGCTGCATAGGCAGCCCCTCACCCTCTTATTTGTCTATAGCTCCTCCCTAATTTTTTTTTTTAGAACAGGCTCAATGAAGAAAGTGACTATTATTGCATACTGAAGTACAGCGCTGGTAAAGGACGGGGTTGGTAAAGGAAAAATGCACTTGAGCATTTTTATTATCCCTCCCCTTTTCCTCTCATCTGTTTTCTGGGCCCTGCTATTCACCCCCCCCCCCCAAAAAAAAGGTTACATTCAAATAACAATATACAGATTTCCTTGTAAAACAAATATGCAGAGTGACTGTCCAAATAAATATGCAGAATGCCTGCACACTATTATATGCATAATGTCCAAATACCAGAGTGGCCCTAATATGACAGTTAAGCAGATATCCACCTAAATATAAATTAAACGGAGTGCCCCCATAATAACAGGAAGAGTGTCCCCATAATAACAGACAGTGTGCCCCCAAAATAACAATTAGGCAGAGTGTTCCCCTTATAACAATTTAGTCTCCCAGCATTAGTTTTCAGTGAGGCCTACAAAAGACACCATAATTACTAATAAAAGCTTGATTCCTTGACCCTGACTCCATAACACTAGCACCAGTCCTCCTGCATGTGAACATGGCAGGAACTACAAGAAAACCAGGGGTGTGTGGTACATATCAATCTACTGGGCCAAACTGTCGAGCTTTGTGTTCTGGCACAGTCATGCCATGCAGGCCCAAAGTCATGATTTTTAGAGAGACTTTCAAGAGACTTGGGTAACTAGCAAATATGGCCATAAGGTCTTTGGCTCTAGGTAGGAGGAACACAGTCTTAAGCTGGCCACTAACGGTCCAATTTTTAGCGAAAAATCATTTGAGTGATCAGAAATTCTGATCGGACGAAAAATCTACACCATCAACTAACCAATCATTGCTTCCTATCTATCACGACCACCAAGAAAATCCAAATTTTTGTTTGACGAAAATTCATTCGGGCGACATTTTTTTCACTCGTTCATAATCGATTGTGTCCACCAACGGAGATTATTTACAACCAATCCGATCAGAATTTCTTATCGCTTAAACGATTTTTCACTAGAAATTGGACCGTTAGTGGCCAGCTTTAGAGAATTTGAGTAATTGAAACTGAGAAAAAGCAATGTCACTCTTTAGCATAAAGGTGGCCACTAATGGTCCAATTTTCTAGCGAAAAATCGTTCGAGCGATCAGAAATTCTGATCAGAAGAAAAATCGTTCACTACACCATCAACTAACCAATCTTTGCTATCTATCGATCACGATCGTCTTTAAAGAGAATCTGTATTGTTAAAATCGCACAAAAGTAAACATACCAATGCGTTAGGGGACATCTCCTATTACCCTCTGTCACAATTTCGCCGCTCCTCGCCGCATTAAAAGTGGTTAAAAACAGTTTTAAAAAGTTTCTTTATAAACAAACAAAATGGCCACCAAAACAGGAAGCAGGTTGATGTACAGTATATCCACACATAGAAAATACATCCATACACCAGCAGGCTGTATACACCCTTCCTTTTGAATCTCAAGCGATTATTTGTGTTTCTTTCCCCCTTCTGCTCTCATGTAGTGATGGGCGAACACCTGGATGTTCGGGTTCGGGAAAGTTCGCCGAACATGGCCGAGATGTTCGGCATGTTCGGGCCGAACCCCGAACTTTCCGAACATCCAGCTTTTGGGGGCCCTATGGGGTCGCAGGCATAAGGGGGGAGCATGCCCCGATCGCGGGGGGGGGTCGGAAATTCCCCCCACCCCCTCCGCTAGCGCTCCCCCCTCTGCCCGCTTCCCCATAACAAAGTTTCAAGAAGTACCTGCTGTGTCCGGTGGTAGTGTGGGTGGCTGGCAGTGGGCGGCACTATGCAGTGACTGAATGAGGAGGAGGAGTCCGGAGAGTGACGCGTTGAGGGAGGCCGGGCAGCGGGCGGTTCACTGCTGAACCGCCCGCTGCCCGGCCTCCCTCAACGCGTCACTCTCCGGACTCCTCCTCCTCATTCAGTCACTGCATAGTGCCGCCCACTGCCAGCCACCCACACTACCACCGGACACAGCAGGTACTTCTTGAAACTTTGTTATGGGGAAGCGGGCAGAGGGGGGAGCGCTAGCGGAGGGGGTGGGGGGAATTTCCGACCCCCCCGCGATCGGGGCATGCTCCCCCCTTATGCCTGCGACCCCATAGGGGGGCCGTATTCGGCCGAACAGGGCCCTGTTCGGCCGAACAGGGGCCCTGTTCGGCCCTGTTCGGCGGCCATTAGAAGTTCGGGGCGAACCCGAACTTAAAAGGCCGAACACCATCAGGTGTTCGGCCGAACGCGAACATCACCCGAACAGGGTGATGTTCTGCAGAACCCGAACAGTGGCGAACACTGTTCGCCCAACACTACTCTCATGCACTGAAGTTTCAGGTTGCTCTTTTCTTCCTGCAAACAGCTTTGCCCTTGTCTGTAATTACTCAGTATGTGAAAGCCCAGCCAGCTCAGAGGAAGATTTATCTAGCTTGTAAAAGATAAGAGAGAAGAGAGAAGCTGCTCTAATCTAAATAATACACAGGCAGTGTGCAGAGAGGGACCTGGAAGTCCCCCTTCATAGCAGAACCACAACACTGAAGAACTTGGCAGCCTTCCAGGCACAGGCCGACAAGTCTGACAGGGGAAAGATACATTGATTTATTACAGAGACTGTTATAGTAGAAAGTGCTGCAGTAAGCTAGAACACATTAGAATAGCTTTTGGAACTTGTAGGATGATAAAAAACAGGATGCAATTTTTGTTACGGAGTCTCTTTAAAATACAAAATTTCATTCGACGAAAATTCAGTCGGACAACTTTTTTTTCACTCGTTCATAATCGATCATAACCATTAACGGAGATTATTTACTGGCAATTCGATCACTGCCGACCTAGAATTTCAGATTGATCGAACAATTTTTCGCTAGAAATTGGTCCATTAGTGGCCAGCTTTAGTCAGACATTTTATAAGGACATTGACAAAATACAAACTGCATTAGCTACACATAAGATCTGAGTGGGAGTTGGAAGAACTGCCATTGCTTGATTTTCATTTATTTTCATTTTGCACATTTTTAATTTATGAAATTGTGTGTGCTTAATGCGACTAATAAACTTACAGAAAATATCTAACAAGTAAGATTGTGTTTGAAGCCAAACGTTGAATGATCCAGCATCGGTTTTGTGGATTTATATATATCTGAGAAGCATGTTCCCTAGCAAAGGGAAAAACACCTTCACAGCTGGCACTATACCAGTAATGCTCTAATGCCAAGAAACGGCCGACAGATTTCACATATTGATGTTCTAAGTGAATTGTTAGCTAAGAAGAACATGTGGGAACATTCTGCTGTTTGTTGACATAATACTCGATGCCATGCAGTATTTTCTTACCCTGTACCTGGCAATTTGTCAGAAGCACATTGTGAAGCTGGGCAAAAGACTGCAAGCAGTATAGCTTATAGTCTTAGAAACATCTATAAATAATTTCAGAAACAGCTGGTAGAGGAGTATTAGCCTAGGTGCAAGTGCAGTAAATATTGTGTCTGTCTGAGCTATACAATACACCTAATTCTGTGGTGCTGTGTTTGTGTTACTGTGCCATTATTTCGATTTTTTGCTATGTAGTTTTCCTCTTGCCTATTTGCTCTGGTATAAGCTGCAACATTATTATTGTAAGCTAGAAAATCCAATAGCCTATTGTTGTAAGTTATTTTCATTGAATCTCAGTTTGCACTATGCTGGAGTGGCAATGGACTATGGTGTGCCCATGTACAGTATATACAGTATCACTCTGGAGTTCTGTGGCAATGTCTGTTAACCTCGGGAGGAAATGCATGCTACTCTATGGGATGAATGGCAATGCATTTGCAGTGCTAGAAAATTGTGCAGGTCTGTTTTTTTTAATTATTATCATTAAACTTTATTTATAAAGCGTTAACATATTATGCAACACTGTACAGTAGATTGGGGAGACAATACAATGTCAAACAATATTAACACAGTGACCTTACAGCGTTAAACAATGGCACACAATAGTAAAACAATATACAATGGTATGTAGATTGCAAGGTAGAGATATAGAAGACGAGTCACTGAGTACAAGTGGTGGTGAGGAAGAGGGCAATGCCAAACAGGTTGTGGAGTGGGACATATTGGGGAGCTGGAGTGGCAGTTCAATGGGGGTGATTAGAGCTATGAAGATGTTGGGTGGGCTATGGTAAGCATATGGATCTTTGTGCAAATTAAACTTGCTTGTAAACACAGCAACAACATACAGATTTTGGCTTCTAGAATTCTTTTTTCTCTGCTTATGCCATTGGCTCATGATTTACCCCAAAACATTTATGTATCAGGTAGCAAAATTTGCAGCATTTGAATGTGTGTATGTATACTAGACTGACCAATTCATTGCACAGTGGTGGCTTGTACATGAATGCCTGTGACACAATGGCAGGGATTCTGGGGGTTTCCCTCTTCTCTGTACATCCCAATCACTCCTGATGAATTCCTGCCAGAACGTTATCCTGGAGGATTTTACTCTCTAATCCAGAGCACAGCAGGAATGGTATTGGCTTCAATTCTGGTAGCTATGTGAGGTAAATATTTTTGTTGTAGGTAAAATACCTCATGAAGTATTTTCCTTTTTTTTTTTTTTTTTTTTTTTTTTTAGCAATCCTGAAAGATTTTTCTCCATTTCCTAACATGAGGTAATTTTGAGGGGGGAAGGTGTATTTGATTATGTAGCAACCTATCAAAAGTATATTTATAGGCATCCCTTAAAAAAAATCCAGTAAGTATTTGGAGTTTCATTTCCACAATTCTTTTCTATTACACAGCCAGAATAGGAATGACAATAAAACAGCAATAGGAATTCCGCTAAAAACTGCAAAAATGCATACAAATTGACTTTACCTCCAGGTACAGGCAGGTCTTAAAGGGATTGGTAAATTATGTGCTAACATGCCCCCTAAATTCCATAAGAATAGCTATTTTCGGTAAACTACCTCACGAATTACCTCATTATTTACCTCATGAGGTAAAACATGACTAAAACCTACCAGAATTGCTAAATGTCATTACCTCATGAGGTAAATTACCTCATACGAGGTAATTTGTTTGATAACCCTACCAGAATTGAGGCCATTGTAATCAGAGATTGATTAAGATGTGATGAGGCCCTAGGCAGGGTAGTATATTTGGGGCCCCGTTGTGGTCCTCATGGTAAGCTGAAATGGAGAGAGGTCAAAGAAGGTGGCAGGTGGGCCCTGGTTGCCTGGTGAATGATCCCGCTCTGATTGAAACATCATGGGCTTGATTCACAAAGCCGTGCTAACCTACTTAGCACCTTTGGGCATGATTAGCAGGATGCTAAGTAGGTTAGCACCGTTTTGACAATAAGATTGTGCGCAAAGTCCTGCGCGCAAAAGTTGCGTGCGCACAGAGCGGTGCGCGTGAAACGTAGCACCACGATGGTAGCAGGGGGTGCAACATAAGGTTGCAGGGGGTGCAACATTAAAGTCGCACCCCATGCGACCTTATAAGCGCATCGGATGCGACATTAAAGTCGCATCGCGGTGCAACGTTTTGTGCGCACCACGCTGTGCGCGCTCAAAGTTTTGCGCACGGGACTTTATGCGCGAGTTGATTTTATCACGCCTAAACTGAGTTTAGGCGTGAATGGGGGCTTTTCACAAGCGTGCTAACAGTTAGCACTGCTTTGTGAATCAAGCTCCATTTGTTGAAGTTCCACTGTAGTCAAAGCATTTAAGTGCTAAATCAACCCTGATTTTCATATTTTTCTTTGCTAATTTTGTGTGAGCTTTCCCTTCTTTTCTTATCAATAATGCTAACAGTGTATCATGCTCCCTCTGGATATTTATTCCGGAACATAAGCACATTATGTAATGTGATTGGTAATCTGGATACTTGCATTGCTGGTTTCAAGGGCATATTTACATCCAAATGACCTTATCTTAAAGTCTATCTTCAGGATATTATTAGACTTTTCTTCCTCACCTCAAAATGCAAGGCTATCTTATTTAGAAACTGTGCACTAATAGGTTTTTATTCATGCAGATAATTGCTGGCACAATGCATGCAAAACAAACAGCTTCTTAGAGTACCGTTTTCTGAACACACTAGATCAGACTGGTGGGTTAGGTTTATGCTCCTGGGCAAAGGGAAATCCGATCTGCTGGTACTAGTATCCTTGAAGGCACCTAGTAAAATCCCCCCACATAGGACTGCAATGCCCGATAAAATTGCCACCCATGTCCAGCCTTCCAGGAGGCTTTGGCCACTCGTAAAATATTTCCTCACATTCAGCCCTACCAGGCTATTAAAGAGAACCCGAGGTGGGTTCTAAGAATCCTAATAGCAGACAGAGGCTAGGTCTACATATAATACCCAGCCTCTGTTGCTATACAGCTTCCCCGCAGCCCTCTTTTGCGCTCTGCTATGCCCCCATAAATCATCTGCCGAGCTAGCGACACATAGCGTGTCGACAGCCGGCTGTTTACCTTTGTAATGCCAGTCTCACCACTCCCCCGCCTCTTCCATAGCGCCGATTCCCGCCCGCGTCCCTTCCCTCTAATCAGCAGGCAGGGAAGGGACACAGGTCTGGAATCATGGCCAAAGTTGCATTTTTTTCCACACACCTGAAAGACGGTGCCAATACCTATCACACGTCCTAATGTTTTAAGTAAACCTTACCTAAGTCTTAACCTTTTTATTACTAATCTATCCTCTAATCCTAAATATCGCCTTAACCTAATTGTTCAATGTTTACCTTAACCTAAATCTAACCTGACTAACCTAAAACCTTACAATCCCCCATGTAGGATAAAATATATGAAAATTACTTTTGGGTATAACTGTTGCTCAGTTGAACTGCAGATAAAAACACATTTTTCAAAGGAACGCTGTTTAGGGACTACTGGTGCCTGTTCATTGATGGAACTCTACTTGATTTCATGTCATTAAGTAAGGAAGCGGGACCTGCACTCAGGATTGAGTGCTACTGAACTCACTATGAAGCGTAAAGGGCACTTTCTCAACTTTAAAGGGAACCTAAACTGAGAAGGACATGTATTTTTCCTTTTATTATAATACCAATTGCCTGACTCTCCTGCTGATCCGGTGACTCTAATACTTTCAGCCACAGCCCCTGAATAAGCATGCAGATCAGGTGCTCTGACTGAAGTCAGACTGGATTAGCTGCATGCTTGTTTTAGGTGTGTGATTCAGCCACTATTGCATCAAAGAGATCAGCATGACTACCAGGCAACTGGTATTGTTTAAAAGGAAACATTCATATCCTTCTCAGTTTAGGTTCCCTTTAAACTTATTTCGCAGTGTGATCGAGCAAAATGAGCTTGCAATTGTGGAAGAATGGGAATCCACAGTGAAATAAACATGCAATTCAGCAAATTTAGGTTTTTCAAATCCTGAACCTTTCACTGCTGCTTATAATATATATTTCACTAAGGAATATTGATTTACCCTAAAAAAACCAGACATTTATGTTGTGGAGTAGGGAAGCCCCTGCCTAGAAGAACTTACGGAAAAGCATGTGATCAGTTTGCTCAGCTGATAGATATCTAAGGTTCTGGTTTGTTGGTCATGATTATGTGTTAAACCAGGAAGTCATTACAGCAAATCAGAACTTAAGAAATCTATCAGCTGATCAAACTGATAACATGCTTTTCCGTGAGTTCTCATAGGCAGGGCCATCCTTAGGCCCCATTTACACTTAATCAGATGCTTTCAATTTTAAGTGAAAGAAAACTTATTTTCAAAGTAATGCCCATGTTTTCCTATAGCACAGTTCACATTTATGCGTTTTAACTGAAATCTTCTTCCCAAGGCACTGCTATGGAAAAACGTGTACCAACGTGCACTAATGCATACTAACGCACACTTAGGCCTCGTTCACATCATTTAGCGCAGATGGATGTGTGATCGGAACGCAACGCGTCCGATCACACGCCATCTGCGCTACTATGCGCTGCGTTGCAGATCCCTTTCATTACAATGAATGGGATCTGCCCTGCGATTACCAAAAATGCGTGCAGCACGCGATAGCGCAATCGCACTGCCACGCAGCACATATGATGGGAATGGTAGAAGGGCTGTCTATGCTCTTCTACCATTCTTGCGCATCGCACACTGTCCGCGCTGCCAAAATGCGCACGGCAGCGTGTATAGTCTGAACGAGGCCTAACACATACCAACTGACTGTAAATGGAGCCTTACTGTGGAGCTTTATATTGTAATTGTATAATTTTGTAGTGAGATGTGTGATATCTCAGAAATCTCTGATGTTTTGTGTGTCTGATGGCAAAGAGCTCATAATGTGCAAGCGGTTTTCTGCAGGAAGTTTTTCAAGCTTTTGTTTAAGACATTCACACTGAACAGATGCCAGGTAATAAGCTTTGGGCTGCATTAAGCAATAAACTAAGTAATAAACAGTGCCTGCTTTATTACAAATACAATGTAAATTAAAATCAACTAAATGCCTTTGCCTTTAGAAACATTGGTAACATGGTTATATGAAATATATATCACTGTGTAAAGGTTTTATAGCCATCATTTTATTTCCACCATAGGAATTGTAGCTGAATGCAAAGAAAAATATTACCATGACAAAAACAAATCAGCAACATTAGCATTAAAGGAAACCTGCTCTAGGTAGAATACAGCAGTTTCCTTCATTATTCCAAGTTTCCAACACATACAGTTTTCATCTTAAAAGGAAAAGCTTTTGCAACTTTCTCCTTCCACATGAGCAAAAAGGAACACCCATAGTGCACCACTTAAAGAGACACTGAAGCGAAAAAAATATATGGTATAATGAATTGGTTGTGTACTATGAATAATTACTAGAAGATTAGCAGCAAAGAAAATATTCTCATATTTTTATTTTCAGGTATATAGTCTTTTTTCTAACATTGCATCATTCTATAATATGTGCAGATTACACAACACTCAGCATTCAAAATGATTATTTCAGAGCAGTCTATGAACTAATGACCTCTCCTCTGGCAGAGAAAAAGTAAATAGTTCAATAACAGTTGAGATAATAAAAGTCAGGTAACAGCCCTCTCCACGACTTTGAAAGTCGTAGAGCTTAATGGCTTGTTTGCATAGAGATAACAACTGGAGTTTCTTAACTCTTCCTGTACTGGAAATGGTCCTGTACTGGAGGGACAGTTCTTGGTTGCGGCGGACGTCTCCTCCCTGTACACCATTATCCCCCATAGAGAGGGGATGGAGGCGGTCAAAGAGGCCCTGGAGGAACAAAATACTCTTAAAGGGACTCCGAGCAGTGCAGAAACTATGGAAAGATGCACATCATTTTAAAGCTCTCTTTCTCCTCTTTCCAATGATATATAAACCGCCACCCTACGCCTTTTAGTTTTCGCTATTTTCGCGATTGAAAATGCCGTGGCTGCAATTTCGATCGCGAAAATAGAGAAAACTAAAAGGCGTAGGGCAACGATTTAGATGTCGTCAGAAAGAGGAGAAAGAGAGCTTTAAAATGATATCCATCTTTCCATAGTTATATTGTATTACACAGGGCGACTTTTTGTCAAATTCAGCAGCTGCATTCAGCAGAATGGAGCTGCTGACACTGGGGAAAGTGTCGTCCTGTGTAATACAATATAACTATGGCTTGATGGATATCATTTTAAAGCTCTCTTTCTCCTCTTTCTGACGACATCTAAATCGTTGCCCTACACCTTTTAGTTTTCTCTATTTTCGCGATCGAAATCGCGGCCGCGGCAATTTCAATCGCGAAAATAGCGAAAACTAAAAGACATAGGGTGGTGGTTTATATATCATTGGAAAGAGGAGAAAGAGAGCTTTAAAATGATATGCATCTTTCCATAGTTTCTGCACTGCTCGGAGTCCCTTTAAGGGCCAACAGATAGAGTTTATCCTGGAACTCCTTGAGTATTGTTTGAGTCATAACTATTTTTGGTATGGAGGCAGCTACTATAGACAGAAGGTTGGTTGTGCGATGGGGCAAAATTTGCCCCCAGTTATGCAAATATCTTTATGGGTAAGTGGGAAAAACGGGTACTGGATTTGGATATGAGTAAGTCCATCAGAAATTGGTGGCGTTATATTGACGACCTGTTGTGGGTGTGGGAGGGGAGGGAGGAGGAATTATTGAATTATGTAGATAGTTTGAATGATAACAGATTGGGGATCCGATTGGATGTTAAGTGGAGTACACAAATGATTGACTACCTGGATCTCATTATATACAAAGAGGGGGATGGGGTGGGGACGAAAACACACTTCAAAAAAACTGACCGTAATGGATACATACCAACTAGTAGCTGCCACCATGATACATGGCTACGCAATATCCCAAGGGGACAGTTCATCAGGATGAAGAGGAATTGTACCAGGGAAATCGATTTCTTGGAACAGAGTGAAATCTTGGTTAAGAGATTTGAGGAGAAGGGGTACAGTAGGGAGAGTCTATTGGAAGAATTGCAGAAGACTAAACAGATGGACAGGACAGCAACGTTGGTGGATAGGTTAAACGAAGGGGCAGATGGGAAGGAATTTGGATATTCTATTCTATTGGATTACAATTCCCAATATAAACTGGTGGAGAAAATTATTAAACGTCATTGGAACGTATTGTTGGGAGACCACATATTAGCACACCACTTACCCCCAAGACCGAAATTTATCTATAAAAAGGCACAGAATCTGCAGAGCCTGGTTGTTCCTACTTATGTGGATGGGCCCAGAAATAATGATACAAGGAATCTATTGGGGCAGGTGGGTTTTTTTCCCTGTGGGACATGTAATGCTTGCTGCAAGACCAGGTCAAGGAGGAGGGATATGGTAACGTCATTTACTACAGGGGAAAATTTTAAGATCAGGGAATGCATAACATGCAATTCGAGACATGTAGTCTACTTGGCATGGTGTCCCTGTGGGATACAGTATATAGGACGGACCACGAGGAAATTGAGGGAAAGGATGTCTGAACATGTTAGAAATATAGAGAAAGGGGTAGAGGGGCACAGTCTGTCAAAACATTTTAACTTGAAACATAATTGGGACCCTGCTCTGTTGCAATTCACTGCGTTACAAAAATTATCATTGAGATGGCGAGGATGCCACAAAACGAGGGAAATATCTAAATTAGAGACAGAATGGATATATAAAATGAAGTCCCTACATCCTATGGGTTTAAATATAGAGGTGGACATAAATTGCTTTATAGCGGATGACTAGGGTGGATATTAGATAGGGTTTTCACATTAATGACACATAAGGAGGCTGTTGAGTTATTGTTTTGTTGTGGTTAGATTTTATTGTTTTTGTTCACAGGGTTGTTGTCTCTTTAAGTCACTGTTTACATAACGTTATGATATTCACAAGTATTGAAGAATTGTGAATACCCATGAGTAATCAGGGTGGGTGGAGGTACTGTATTAGGTTTGTAAATGAAGAAGTTTAAACATATATAATGAAGGGGAGTTAAAAAATGGAGTATGAATCATCACTGTATATGATAATGTAATAGCATGGGGATTTGTGATAGGGAACATAGCTGTAATGGTAAATAAGTACTTGCACGAATCCAAATGCACGCTGGGGGGTAGGTTTATGTAGGGGTAATCGCGTAGGGGAACAGATTTGGCCGCAGTAGGGTATGAAACAATCCTCTCTGCCGTAAATGGAACGCAAGGAAGTGTTTTACTATGCGCCCGATGATGGTCCTATTGGAACACAGGTAATAGGGCACGTGTCCGTATGCGCCTGTGTTATCGCGAGAGATGGGTATTAGCGCAGCCAAGAGGCTGACAAGTGCGCGCATGGGTGTTCATGTTGGAACGCGGATGCTAGTGTTTGCGTGTCACAGGTGGAATAGGAGGAATCTCGCGGGTAGTGGTGCATGCGCAGCCGTTTTGCGCGATGGGTGCCAGTATAGAGGAATCTGCATACGCAGTAAAGATTCTGGCATTGGACGTGCAATACTCAATTATCCAGATATGAGGTAATGAATATGTAAGGGGATAATCGGGGGGAGGGCTAATGTTGGTATGCACACGGCGAGGGTATTTAAACACTGCTGGCCAATCCTGACTGCAAGCCCCTGATGAGTCGTTAAGACGAAACGCGTAGGGCGTGGCTAAGCGGGCAGAAGGTGGCAGTGTGCAGAGGAGACGTCCTCAGGATTGTTTTATGATATGCCTGTAATCTTTTTATGCTTGTGAGTAGTACTCTTTTTTAAATTGATCTTATTAAATGGTTTTACACTATTTAAGCCTGTTCAGTTGCAGTGGGCTGCGTATACACTAATTGTCCTGGAGGATCACACACTGGCTAAACATTGTCATGAGGATCGCTCACCAATAAGCTAGACAGCTGTCTGTGAGAGGGGCAGCCGGTACCAAAGGTGAGCTTGGTCCTGTTAGGTGGTGGATCACCTTGAGTGAAGTGGTGGCCCCCATAGAGTCATAAGCACGGTGTAATCAGTGTGGGAGTGGTCCCCCTCAGAAATTTATGTGTAGCAGCCTACGCAATGATATCTTATTTTTTTCAATTGTGATCTAAATCTGGAATCACTGTGAGCATTGGGAATGATCTGAAGCAAGTTGAAACCTGGATGGACCTGGTGGTTACCTTATGCGCTGTTGGCTGTCTGTAGGGTCTGGGCAGCTACGACCAAAGGTGAGGGTGGTTCCTTCGGGTGGTGGAGCACAGGAGGAAGGTGTTAACCTCTAAACATCACACGGGGCCTAGTTGGTGGAGGATCAAGCTGGGACTGATAGTCTACGCGATGATCTTGTTTGTTTCTTTTCTCTTCTGAGGATCATTGGATGTGAAGACGAGTGGAAGTATACTTGGTGGCCAATTGGTGAAGGACTTTTGCTCATGAGTGGACTGTGAGGCAGCGCAAATTTTTATATAATTTTTAGACTGTTGTGTTGGTGTAACATTTGAATCTGCAGCAAGCCCACACTGAATGTGTAGGTTAATATAGGGGTGGAGCTTGCTAAGGATACATATTTTTACTGCAATCTGTACTGGAAACAATTAGACTGATGTATCTGATCTTAATGTTTTATTTCCTAGCTGTACTACACATACAAATCATAATATCATAATTTTTTTTTCGCTTCAGTGTCTCTTTAAAGCAAACCTACCTGTCAAAAACAACTTCTGATAAAATGAACTGTATGTGTAGTAGATAATGAATAGACTATTAGCAGCAAAGAAGAGTCTAACATTTTTATATTCTGCTATATAGCTTTTTTTTTTTTATAACTGCATCATACTGTAAATAATGACCTTTGAACTTTCCTTCAATAAAACCTTATCTTAAGCTGTCTCTGACTGCTTCTTGGCTGCTTAAGTGCTTCTGAAAAATTGCGCAAAAAAGCATTGTCTCAAAAATAATACAAAAACTTTATTGATACAAAACACACAACTTGACATGAAAATGCTACATTAATGCTGCATGTATCCTCACCTGCAGTCCTGGAATCTTTGTAATTTGTTAGAACTGCTTTGGACATATGTATGCTGTCTAGGGCTTGTGTACTTGGACCTTTGTCACGTTAATGTTGCATGTAGCTCCCTTGCAGTTCTGGAATCTTTGTAACTTGTTAGAACTGTTTTAGATATATGTATGCTGTCTAGGGCTTGTGTACTTGGACCTTTGCTACATTAATCCCCACTGCAGTCCTGGAATTTTTGTAATTTGCTGGAATTGTTTTCGACATATGTATGCTGTCTAGGGCTTGTGTACTTGGACCTTTGGCACATTAATGCTGCATGTAGCCCCCCTGCAGTTTGAAACTATTTGGGAGGTGGATTTTTGTTCTTGCCTTAATTTCATGTGCAGTATTCTCCCTTGAGGCATATGTGTTTCCTAGGACCTGTGCATTTGGACTTTGATATCACTTGTCCTTTGTCAGAGTAATCCTTCTAATACATATTGCCCACAATTATCCTTTTGAAGATTTAGGCTTCTGTGTACTGTTTAGGGCTTGTGTACTTGGACTTCCTTGAAGATCTAGGCATTTGTATGTTGGTTAGGGCCTGTGTATTTGGACACATTTAATGAATCTTCGTTGCAGTTTTGAAATGTGTGGCAGATCCCCATCCCTGCCCTAATCCCATGTGTGGCATTCATTTCCATGAACTGAAACGTCATTATTATTTCTCCATACCAGGCACATTGTGTACCTGCTAGGCTCAGGTGCCTTTCTCCGTGCTTTGCTCTCTTGGCTCCTCACGCTGGCTGACGCCTTGCAGGTCTGCATTGTGATCCTCATGACCTCTTACCTCTTTTTCATGCTATATCATGATGTCAGGACCAATATTAATCGGTCTTTGTGGGACATTGTGTATTTCACCTTGAGTCTGCTCTTATATCTTTACTCTTGAACCATGATGTAAGGACTAATATTTACCTGTCCTTTTTGTCCATCAGAGTGACATAATTTACGCTATGATCTTTGGGTCATCTTCACCTTTTTGATTGGTTTCATCTTTAACCTTTACATTCTTTTGGTATGTGAATCCATATGATTGATTTGGACTCTGTGTTTAGACATACCTGATACACATGGTCTCTCTCTACTCCACTTGTTTGGTGAGATCTCTCCTTGACTGGGGTGCAGTGCTTCTTTGGATAAATGGCATTGGATTTTAATATGTTTTGTATTTGTTTGCCTTTTAGAAATTGTATATTCGCTTATTTGGCCTGACGAAGGGCATATCCAGTAAGAAACTGACTAGTGTCATTGCCTATTCAACCAGTATGCAAATTCTGCTAATATGGTCCTTTTTTTCTGCCAGCCAAACAAATTGAATAAGCCTTTATTGATCCTTTTTTATCAAGTTACATGGATTTTTTTCATGTCAAGTTGTGTGTTTTGTATTATCTTTGAGACACTGCATTTTTGCACAATTTTTTTGATCTATTACATAAAGTCCAGTACTTATTGCAACATAGATTATATGGGTATAGTGGAACTCCCGCTACATGGACTGTAATTTTTTGTCTTTACGTTTTAAAGGACAGTACCCACAATATATATTAAGTGATTCAGAAAACAGGACTGTATTCGACCACTTGGAGAAGCTCTTTTTTTGCATAGATAACCACTGAAGTTTTTTTTTTTTTTTTTTAGCTCTTCCTGCAATGGAAAACAATATGAGACTCTTTTCTTTGCTACTAATGCTCTATTTATTATCTGTACAACACAAACAATTATCTCATATGTTTATTTTCGCTTCAGGTTTGCTTTAACTACTTCAGCCTATCTGGACAAGTATTCTCGTCCATATAGGCGCCACTAAAGACAAACCAGACGAGTATTCTCACATGTGCATGTGTTATTTCCGTATCGGCGGTTGGGGAAGGGAAGCAAGGCTTTCCTGAACAAATCGCAGTGCCTGTAATGTATGCACATGACCCTGATCAGGGGCCATGTCCATTCATAAGTAAGAACCTAAATGAAAGTAAAAAAATAAATAAAAAAGACGAAACACTTACTGGTAAAAGCGGGTAAAAGTTGAATTACACACCACAGATTTTTGTTTTCATTAAAAAAGACCACTTTACTTACGTTAAAGTCTTTTCCAGTAGTCATGAGGACAGCACCCCTGGATGAGACTTGTCTCCCTCCCCACTGTGGACAGGAAACTGTTAAAAGAAGAATTTGCATAAGCAATAGGCAGCCACATATAAGATACTACACCTTCCACAATACCTCAGTTAATAAAAAGATGACACGGACATTTAATGATGCTTACACAAACTTATTTCTCTTTCCTACCCAAATAAGGGCGGGTTGCAGGGGTGCTGTCCTCATGACTACTGGAAAAGACTTTACCGTAAGTAAAGTGGTCTTTCCCAGAACGTCATTTCGTACAGCACCCCTGGATGAGACGATATACAAGAGTTAAAACCTTAGGGTGGGACCACAGCTTGCAAAACTTTCCTTCTGAAGGATAAACCTGCAGAGGCAGATACATTAAGGCGATAGTGCTTTACAAACGTATTGTGACTTGACCAGGTCGCAGCTCTGCAGATCTGATCTATAGAGGCCCCTGCCCTCTCTGCCCAAGAAGTCGAAATTCCTCTTGTGGAATGAGCCATGATAGAATTTAATTGCTTCCCCCTGTGTCTGATATGCTAATGAAATAGCCCAAACAAATTTATAATCTGTGTAGGATTTAATTAAGGAAGATTTCTCCCAATTAACGATCCAACCTAGATCTTGTAGTAAGACTATTGTCATAACAATCTGATCTCCTACCGAATTGGGAGATGTCCACCAAAACAGAAAATCAAGGTAACCCAAAAAGTGTAGCCAGAACCCCAGACATTACCTTCATAAACAACCCTGGAGCTGAGGATAATCCGAAGGGCAAAGCATTAAACTGATACATTCTTACCTCTTCCTCCATCTGGATGGCAAACCTTAAGCATTATTGAGAAGTCAGATGTATCGGTAATTGAAGATACGCATCTTTTCAGTCTAGAAAGGCTAGGAAATCGTCCTTCTGTAAGAGATGAATAATAGATCAAATCCATCCTGAATTTTCTGTATTTTACCTTCTGGTTTAGACTCTTTAAATTTAGTATGAACTGATAATTTCCCTGTTGCTCCTTTACTAGAAAAAACACAGGGCAATAGAATTCCTGTCCTCTGACATTTCGGTACTTCTCGAATTACCCTTTTTTTCTAAACAGGGAAAGGACTTTCGATTGTAGGGCTGAAAAACTTTATTTGGTCCTGCAAGCGGGGAGTAATGCAAAAGCTCTAAAAAGGAGGCTGGCTGAACTCTATTCTGTATCCCTCCAAAAAAAACACCTTACCTCCCTGGCGGTAAGCCCGAGCTGAGCTCGGGCTATGCCGCGCAGGAGGATTTCTCAGGGCCTGCTGGGGCGATTCGCCCCATTCAAAGTGCTGTGCGCGCAGCCAGCACTTTGCTAGCCGCGCGCACAGCTCGATCGCCGCCGCTCTGCGGCAATTGCCCGCACGCAGCGGCGAAAGAGGGCCCTCCCCCCGCCAGAGTCCTGCGCTGCCCGGACCAATGAGTTCCGGGCAGCGCTATGGGCTGGATCGAGTGCGCATGACGTCAGGACGTCGGCTGACGTCCATGACGTCATGCCGATCGTCGCCATGGTGACAGGAGAAGCCAAACAGGGGAACGCGTTATATACGCGCTCCCCTGTTTGCTATTGATGCCGGCGACGATCACACTAGAGGGCCACATGCGCCCTCTAGTGGTGTTTCATGTAGCTACCACTCTGGTAGCTTTACATGAAACAAAAAAAATAAATAAAAAAAAAACGCTTTTTTTGCCCATTTGCAAAAAAAAAATTAACCGCCAAGGAGGTTAAAGGCTCTTTCCCACTAAGACGTTGCGTTAGATGCGACGCTAAGGTCACATAACGTGCCGCCAATGCAACGCATGTGAGCTTTGAAGTTGGATGCTATTTAGAGCCACGTTATGCGTCTCCTGATGGGTCTGTGATGCGTACTTTTTGACGCATACTATCGGACGAAAACGGCGCATGCGGCAAAAGACTGTGGAGAGCACGTGATCGGAAAACTCCGCATCACGTGGTCCTGCCAGCCAATAAGCGGCCGCTCCAGGAAGTTAACACTGCAGTGCATATTAATTAGTCATGTGGCTGGCCACAACAGCGGACTCTCCCCTCCTCTCCTGCAAGAAAAAACAAAAAAACACACATTATTGAGCATATGCAAACAGTCTAATGCGGCTAAAACCGTGTATAACGCACAGCACCTAGATTATCCCACTCCTTAATCCTAATCTTAAGAGTAGAATGGACTGGAATAAGCCGAGAATGAGGATCCGCCAAACTCTCATACATTTGATCCAAAGGTGTCAAAGATTTCTGCTCAGACTTAATACCTATTAGTAAGTCTTTCATTAATTCAGGAAAAAAAACATTGCGGTTAGGGCTCTTTTCCACTATGAAATGCGATCGCAACCGCATTTGCGATTCCAATCGCACTTCAATTTCCACTATGCGATTGCGCTACTATACTTATAGTACAGCTCAACTGCATACAATGCAGGAGGATGACGATTGTGCTTTGTCCAAATCGCATCGCAATCAGATTGCACTAATG
Source organism: Hyperolius riggenbachi (assembly GCF_040937935.1). NCBI lineage: Eukaryota > Metazoa > Chordata > Amphibia > Anura > Hyperoliidae > Hyperolius > Hyperolius riggenbachi. The sequence goes on from NC_090646.1 coordinate 171,581,887, forward strand.
GAAATTGCTGCTGCAGTTTCCATTAGTTTAACTTACCTCGTGATCAGAATCAAATCGTAACTCGCAGGGTAATGAAAAAAAGGCCCTTAGTCAGTTTTACTCAAATCTTCCTCCTAGTTTGATACATTTTCTCTGTGCAGAGAGAGTTGCTATAAAGGAGGCAGCCCCAGCATTCCTTTACATGTGCATTTTTGTTTAAATTGCCTCTCCTTGCCCTGAATCTGTCTAGTTCTTTTAAACAATCTATTTAATTGCTGCAGCTTAGAAGAACTTCCAGAATGTTATACATGCAGGCTTTCTGATGTGAAATTTATCTGAAAACAGGTACCCAAGGGGTTAAAAACACAGCCTGGGTATTCTGGGATGCAGTTTGTTCTGCTCTCACTGCAGCTGCCTGAGAGGTCTGTCTCTCCATTAGCTTGCCTGTTATGGCTGGCTTATCGCCTTCTCTAAACAGCCAGGGTTTCTCTGCTCACATTTGCCTGCTTTAATTTTTATGAATTAGCCTTCAGTGACCTGTGTTGTGATAATCTCCGCACAAGGTGTTAATTTCCCGCACCTGCTCAGGAATTATAGATTTTCATGCGGACACGGGTTTTATGAATTCACACTTTACTAAATGGTGGGTAAAGTCAGCTGTTTTGAGCATTACCGCATGCAGGAATGCTCAATAAATAGAGGCCTATGTCTCTTGGAAGCAGGAGGCATAGTTAGAGGTGCAGACAACATAGGAGATGATGGATTAGCTATAACAGGTAGATAAGCCATAGCAGTACTAGTCCCAGGCCCATCTGAAGCAGCTGAGGCGGTAGAAGCAATAGCAGAATCTTTAATTTCCTATTGCTGTGGACCTTCTCTGTACAATACTGGCACAATTTCCATTCAGAGTTGCCAATCCATGCTGACTGGACTGAGTAGAAGATTTTTCAGACTTTTCAACCTTCTCAGTCTTATGTCTTTTGGGGTATAAAACATAATAAACGATAGCCAGCCATTAGACAAATCCCTCTATACATAACATACATCCAGCCAAGCAGAAGAAACATAATCACATCTACTTGCCAGAGAGGGATCCTGGGCAGATTCAGCAGATTGTGCAGGAGCTGACCCAGAGGCGTCCTCCATGATCCCAGCCACAAACCAGAGTGCATCATGGACTCTACAAACTTATACCTGTGCTGCTGATTTGATGCAGCTGATCCAATTATGCATGCGGCCCCTGCCGGCTAAGCATATGCTTAATCAGCTTCTTACCTTAAGGAATCAGCTGTATGCCGATTCCTAATCACCGCCGCGGCCCCTGCCGCCCGGCTCAGACTTCAGAGCACGTGGGACGCCAGCGCGTGACTACCTCCGGTTCAACCGGAAGTGAACTCTCTCCAATGCACGCACATGCGCGCATAAAGTTGCTGCCTCCGATGGAGAAGCCTCCTCCACGCTGCAGGGCTCCGACTGTTCACTGAACAGTGCTGCTTGGAGCCCTGGAAAACGCTGCCCCTGCCGCCTGACATGGATGGCACTCCTGGAGACCTCTCCCATGCATCCCGTCCGGGATAGGAAACTAAACTGAGGTACTGTGGCAGGTGTAGTATCTTATATGTGGCTGCCTATTGCTTATGCAAATTCTTCTTTTAACAGTTTCCTGTCCACAGTGGGGAGGGAGACAAGTCTCATCCAGGGGTGCTGTCCGAAATGACGTTCTGGGAAAGTAATATAATTTTATCACTTCCAAAGCCCCCTCTCCCCACCCAAGTTACCACGTAAATAAATCCATAAATAGATGCCTTAGGGACGCAGCTTTTTTTATTATGTATGTCATGAGGGTATATTACTATTTTTTTTAGTATGTAAGGGCTTACAGTTGATGGGACACAATAAAAAAAAAAAGAAAGAAAGAAAAAAATACACCTTTATTTGCACATAAAATATTGACACCATACATTGTACTAGGGACATAATTTAAATGTTATGATAGCTGGGACTAATGGGCAAATAAAATCAGTGGCTTTTATTTATAGTAGCATTGCTTATTTTAAAACTATAGGGGATTTTTGTGTGTGTGTGTTTGCCTATAAAATGCATAGAAAATAAAGTGATTACTGCAAACAAGTATCACTCACAACAAGCTTAGTGATAAAGTTATTGTCGAATAAATGGGAGGAGTGCTGACAGGGGAAAATTGCTTCTATCCTGAAGGTGAAAAAACCTGCAGGCTGTAGTGGTTTAAGTAGATATGGATTGCCAGCCCCCCCCCCCCCCCCCAAAAAAAAAGAGTTTGATACTCACCTATGGAGAGGGAACGCTTTGGATTCCATAAAGCTTTCCCTGTGCTTGCTCTTTCCTCTCATACCACTGCTGTCCCCCGGTGACATTACACACATTTCAGGATTTCCTCTGCAATCTTTGGAAGTACTGGCACTGCACTCGTCTTCAGGCCAAAGATGTATTTGACCAAGCTGTATATGTGCAGTGTACAATGTATTATAATGAAGCATTTCACACAGGTCATGGACTAAATCAGACTTGAATTGCTGGGTCTCTGTAAATTCAAATGATCATGCATCCTATATCCTGTTTGCGTGGACAACCTTGTGCTATGTTGTATAACCGTTTGCTACCCTTCTCTCTGTCACCCCTTGCTTACATTGTATGTATCCCTATTTATTGTCCAGCACTGCGTAATATGTTGGCGCTTTATAAATACAATAAATAATAATAATCATAGCTCGCCATGAACAAAAGGGAAATGACCTATGTACAAAAAACTCCACCAATTAGGGGCTGGACTAAACACCTGACAGGTAACAAGTCTGTCCAACACCTAAAGGTCTATGCAAAAAAATGCGCAGGAGTAATCATTAAAAGTAATATATCAGTTTTCATACAAACTATTAAGATCCCACCTTGCCTTTTGGATGTGCAAAATAGAAGTTTCCTGGATTTTACATCCTGGTGTGCTGCAGACTTCTGTGCTGAACGTCTATGTGGAATGAGGTATGTGGAATCCTCAGGGCTGTTTTTCATTGAGAAAAGTGATCACAGTTTCTCCCATTTTCCACTACGATTCAGCTGTGATTTTCATTTCATACGTTGGTTGTACACTGTGATTGTGGTGTGTTTGCAATTTCTGGCAGGAGAAAAAGTGGAGGGAAAATATTCTGAATTGACGAATGGTGAAAAAAAAAATCACATAGCAGCACAAATGCTATACAATTTCTTGTGCTTCTATACTTTGTATATGTCAGGAACCTTGTGTTGCCGCTTTCTGCCTGCTGGTGGCAGCATGGATAGGGACTTTCATGGACTTCCATTATTCCACCAACAGATGGCCCTGAGGACTTTGCATTATTTTGAACATCCACCATCCACCAGCAGGGGGCTGGTCAATGCTAGGACTTGCAGTTCCTTGTCTGGCCTCCGGATGGCTTTGAGTGAACTCTTATTGCAATTAGTCACTTCCAGCTGCATCCTGTGTTCCCTATCACATGGAATATTTAAGATCTGCCTCTTCCTCCTGCTAATCGCCAGAACTTTGTGCTACAGGTCCTATGCTGGGGATATACGGTGCTTTTCTGTACCATGTATCGACCAGCTGATCCGGCCAGCTGATAATATTCAGCTGGCCCGATCAAGCTGCTCGACCCCCGCACGCTCGATTCCCGCCTGCAGACAATGGCAGGGAATCGAGTGCTGATAAGGAAGCGCCGGCGGGGACGAGCGGTAATCGATCCGCGCGGACGAGCGGGGACGTAGCGGGACGCGGCTGGGGTCGATCCGGCGGCTAATTGGCTGCCGGATCGACCCGTGTATTCCCAGCATTAGTTTCTGGACATCCTGGTATCCTATCTTGAAATCTGTCTTGCATACCTGTTACTGATATAAACGAAAAAAGAGATGGCACACCACTGGCTCTGCAAAACTTGCTGTGTATTAATCGAACAAAACACTACATGTTACGGATAAAAAATCCTTCATCAGGTGTATAACAGCAATGAAGCGTATAGGAACAAGTATAAATACACATTCAAGTGTGGACAACCACACCCTTAACAACTCCGCCCACATAAACATTAACCTATTAGTCCATAGTGCATAGTTCAAATAGTGCAGTTTCCCACTGATGCAAGAAGAACAGTCATATGGCACTCCACTCTGGCTACCAATGAACATAAATTATGAACTGACCGTACTCCTGGCACTTCCAATCAAGGACTGCCACAGAACCACCTATGGATCAAAACATGGAATTAAAACTCATACACATACCAGCCATAAATATACATAACTCAACATATTATTGCATCCTATAAAAAGCATTTAAGGGGCAATCTTTCGTTCATGCCTCTAGGGACTACCACATCCATGTCGTGGATCCACCGTGCCTCTCTTTGCTTTAGCAATTTCTCATGGTTTCCCCCTCTCCTGGGCAAATTTACAGACTCTAGCACACACCACCTTAATTGTGTAGCGTTATGTCCTGCTGCAAAAAAGTGTCTGGGTACAGGCGTATCATAATTTTTTCGCTCCCCTTCCGCATACTTAGTAATAGCTCTTTTGTGTTCCTGTATGCGGATCCTAACTGCTCTGGTGGTTTCACCCACGTACATGAATCCGCACGGGTATTTCAGAGTAGAGTAGAGTCTGTAAATTTGCCCAGGAGAGGGGGAAACCGTGAGAAATTGCTAAAGCAAAGAGAGGCACGGTGGATCCACGACATGGATGTGGTAGCCACTAGAGGCATGAACAAAATATTGTCCCTTAAATGCTTTTTATAGGATGCAATAATATGTTGAGTTATGTATATTTATGGCTGGTATGTGTATGAGTTTTAATTCCATGTTTTGATCCATAGGTGGTTCTGTGGCAGTCCTTGATTGGAAGTGCTAGGAGTACGGTCAGTTCATAATTTATGTTCATTGGTAGCCAGAGTGGAGTGCCATATGACTGTTCTTCTTGCATCAGTGGGAAACTGCACAATTTGAACTATGCACTATGGACTAATGGGTTAATGTTTATGTGGGCGGAGTTGTTAAGGGTGTGGTTGTCCACACTTGAATGTGTATTTATATTTGTTCCTATACGCTTCATTGCTGTTATACACCTGATGAAGGATTTTTTATCCGTAACATGTAGTGTTTTGTTCGATTAATACACAGCAAGTTTTGCAGAGCCAGTGGTGTTCCGACCCTTTTATCGTTTATATGCTACATGAGCTGCATGAACAATCCAGCTGAGGCAAGGCACCGGCAAGTGTTCAGGCAACCTGAGACCTGAAAGCCGTTTTTCCATACAGCAGTTTTGTTTACCTGTTACTGAGCCTGTTATCCTGCCTAGACTTTGTTATTTGCCTAATCCCTGGTACCGTGCTTTTCTGATAACCTGTTGCTGACCTTGCTCTCCTGCTAACGCTGATATTCTGTCTGATCCCTTTGTACTGCGATTGATTGTATATATTATTATTGTGTATATTTGCTGTATATATTTAGTTAGTTAGATAGTCAGGGTGTTGTATTCATTTGTCACTGCTTCCTGAGTTGTTTGTATATATTGTGTGCTGTGCATGGGTTTGCATCATATTTGCATTCACGTTTGTATGTATGCCTGCATTTGCATTAAACCTTTATTTTTGCACCTTGTTCTCTGGTTCCAGTGTCTCTATACTGCAAACTGTGGTCAAATTCTGTATCTATTCAGGTCTGTGACAGTATAGGAGCTCAAACGCATGAACAGTTCAGCAGGCACGACAATTGTGATCAGTAAGAATCGTGTCACAAACACATCACACTAATGGAAACATCCCTAAGTGGTTTCCATTAGTTTAGTGAGTAACAAACATTTTGAAATCCACTAGCGATCGGAATCACATCCCAAAAAGCTGCGAGAGGAAAGGCGTCCTCATTGCGGGGACATTCATTACCTCATTTGTGCAAAACATGTTCTGTTGAAATGAGGTGAGATGTTATAACAGGCCTGGGAAACGCTGTTTTAGCTAATCATCACCCATGTATCGAGACAAGACAAATAATATTTATATTGCGCTTTTCTCCTGGCGGACTCAAGGTGCAGCCACTAGGGCGCACTCAGAAGGCAGTAGCAGTGTAAGGAAATCTAGCCCAAGACTCCTTACTGAATAGGTGGCTTACTGAACAGGAAGAGCCAAGATTTGAACCGCAATTGAAAAATTCATTATAATGTCTATTATCAGATACAAATGTTTTCTATTCTTGTGAAGGCATAAAGTGGCAGAGCTTATTGTATCTGTGCATAAGCTCCCTGTCCTGATTAGCTGATCTCAGAAAATAATTTGAAAGTAAATAGTCAGGAGGCCCTTCACAGCTTTCTGAAGCACATAGCAGCGTAATCTTCTCAAAGTGCTCTGCTTGTTCCTCTCCTCCTAAAAGCATAATTATGCCAAGCCAAGCAGCGAGCCATCAGATAATATATCTAGATCTATGCTTAGAGTTGCATTATAAAGTAGATATTCCGCTACTAGTCTAAAACAAGCAACATTTCCATTATTTTCAATGAAGCATGCTATTCTGTCATTTCCTTTTAAAGAAAGCAATTTTTGCATTTCTTTCCAACATAGCTAGAAGCTAGACGATGGAATGTGCTGATGGGGCAAAAAGCGGAGCCTTGTACTAAATTCACACCGAGGACCACATGCACTAAATGGCAGAAAACTGAAGTTTAGCACTGCGCAATGCACGTGAAAAGTCGCACCGATGCGTGCGAAACGTCGCACTGTCCCCGTGCAAAATAGCCTGATAAGCGTACTTTGCACGTGAACGGTGCAACATTTGGGGTGCACCAAATAGCACGCGATCAGTAACAGCTTTGCCCGTGCAAACTACTTAGCACCCTAGTTTGCACTTGCAAAGCTTTTAGGCGTACGAACTGTGTTAGCACACTTTAGTGAATCAAGGCCATTATCTGTCATTTACCTAATTTAACCTCCTTGCCGGTTATCCCGAGCTCAGCTCGGGGTAACCTGCGCAGGAGGATATCTCAGGCCCCGCTCGGCCGATTTGCATAATTTTTTTTTTGTTACAAGCAGCTAGCACTTTGCTAGCTGCTTGTAACTTCCGATCGCCGCCGCTCGCCGCCGATCCGCCGCAATCCGCCGCGCCGAGTCGCTCCCCCCGCCCCAGAGCCCTGCGCTGCCTGGCCATTCAGTGCCAGGCAGCGTTGAGGGGCGGATCGGGATTCCCTATGACGTCCCGACGTCCATGACGTCGGTGACGTCATCCCGCCTCGTCGCCATGGCGACCGGGGAAGCCCTGCAGGAAATCCCGTTCTCAACGGGATTCCCTGCATACTCTGATCGCCGAAGGCGATCGGAGTGGGTGGGGGGATGCCGCCGCTTAGCGGCTATCATGTAGCGAGCCCTTGGCTCGCTACATGATTTAAAAAAAAAAAAGTGCGGCGCTGCCTCCTTGCCGGATTTTTTAGACCGGCAAGGAGGTTAAATGTCAATTTTCTCCAAAACCATAATTTATTTTTGAAAACTTTTTATTTCCTCTTGTACCCACTGTTCTCCCTAACATACCCTGCAAATTTGGTGATTCTAGCTGGTAAGGGGGCTGTGCTATTAACCATGACGGTCAGCAGCTATTAGGTGAAAAAACAGCTAAAATATTCGGGCAAATTTTTGCTTGTCGAAGCAAAAATTGTACTTATTGCCGTGAAAATAAGGCAAAAAGAATATTAGTTTTTTCGTTCATCAATGGTTCTAATGCTGGGGGAACATTGTCCATTAATCTAGTAGTGCCACGCGCATTTTCCCGGTAATTGGTATGGTAACGTATAGCGTAAAGTGTTTTTGCCATAGCAATGTGCGCGTTCCTACGGTAATGTACGTGGCAATATTAGTGGCACCACTACTACTGGTGTTAGTACCGCTGAAATTGAGTGTGTTGCCTGCACACAGGAACTTTACCTCCATTTAGTGCATCAGCCCCTATGTGTGCTGAGTAACACCTGCACTACAATACGGGCATAGTACACATTCTGCATGTTATAGCGTACTTCTTATTTTTTAAGCAATTGAACAATTGCTATGTAACATTCCTGGTATCACGCACATTATTCAGAAATGCACTATGAAAAGTATGTTAGGGTAATGAGGTCTGTTCCAATACAAAGATCTGAACATGCACATACAGTTGTATGGGCAGTGGGTTCACATGCAGCAATAGAGCATGCAACAACTCGCAAAGGAGTATATTCACTAATAGCCATTAAAATGTACAGTGCTGCCCATAATTATTCATACCCCTGGCAAATGCTGAGTTGTTTTTATTCAACCAGCAAGTAATTTTTTGATGGGAAACGACATAGGCCTTGATTCACTAACCAGCGCTAAGCCGTTTAGTGTGCCTTATCACTTAGTGGGCACAAACTACAGCGCTAACCTTATCTGAGGTTAGTGTGCCTTATCTGAGGTTAGTGTGCCTTATCTGAACTTAGTGCCCCTTAAGTAGCTTTGTGCACACTAAAATATGCACAAAGCTACATCGCGCACTGCATAGGATGCGACGATAACGGTGCACAGATGCGTCGTTTAGGTCGCATCCTATGCGACTTTAACGTCGCATCATGTACAGTATAGCAGGTGCGATGTTATCGTGCAGTGCGCGATGTAGCTTTGCGCATCTTTTAGTGTGCACAAAGCTATTTAAGGGGTACTAGGTTCAGATAAGACACACTAACCTCAGATAATGCACACTAGCTCAGATAAGGCACACTAACCTCAGATAATGCACACTAACCTCAGATAAGGCACACTAGCTCAGATAAGGCACACTAACTCAGATAAGGCACACTAACTCAGATAAGGCACACTAACCTCAGATAAGGCACACTAACTCAGATAAGGCACACTAACTAGGACTGAGCTCTTGGATTCTGAATTTCGAGTTTGCCATCGGAATTTGGCAGTTCCGAGTAAGCACTCGAAACTCGAAAATTTGGCAATTCCGAGTACCAAATTCGCGTTTACATTGAAGTCAATAGTGCTAAATTCTGCGGTTAATTGTGAAGCCCCCTTACATGCTATCATCACCAAATTTGGCATGTATATTAAGCAGATGAGTAGGAACATGGTAAAAAAAAATTGTGAAAAGACCTTATAGTTTTTGAAATAAACGATTTTAAAGTTTTATAGGAAAAATGGTTTTTAAACTGTGTAAAATGACACTGCTGCAGTACAGGTTACTGCATTCCGAGTTCTGTATACATATTGTATACATTTCATGAAAACAGACAGCGTAGGGTCCCCCCTCCTAAGCCTCCTTAACCCCTTGTCCCCCATGCAGGCTGGGATAGCCAGAATGCGGAGTCCCGGCCACATGTGGCTTCACACCCTGAGATATACCAGCCCGCATGGTCCATGGTATGTGGGGGCGCTGGTGGAGAGGGGCGGCCAACCTCCCCCTCTCCCCCAGAGCCCTTGTCCAATCCATGGACAAGGGGCTCTTCCCCACCTCCGGTGCCTCAGGAGGAGGTGGGGGCCGCTGACGTCCTGGGGGGTTCATGGTGCCATCCGGGGGTCCCCTTTAACAAGCAGACTCCGGAAGCCACCCCCTCCCCACCCATTTCAGCAGAGAGTTAAAAAAAAGAAATAAAAAAACGACAACGAAAAAAGTCCTTTATTGCTCTGGATTAACCAGGGATACTTACCTTGCAATAATCCCATGCCAGTATCCTCAGGAGTGGTCCCACGCCAGTATCCTCAGGAGTGGTCCCACGCACCCGCCCAACTCCCGGGGCTGAATGGCTATAGACAGCCTCTGCAATCTGTATTGCATAAGCTAGAAACACAAAAATTGTTTGCTAAAACAAGAATTTTCGGCAAACAGTGTCATAAACAAAATGGCTGCTGGGGAATCCCCGGTTCCCGGAGGCTACCTCAGAGTGTCAGATTGAGCGTTATTTCACATAAGTAGGTGGGTCCAGGGGACCAGGGCACCTCCTGCTCTGGTCACCTAGACCCACCATCTATGTGAAAAATGGCTGGTTTCGCCACTCTAGTGTGGCCTCCAGCGTTCCGGGATTTCCCAGTGGCCATTTTGATCGCATCACTGTTTGCCGAAATTTCTTGTTTCAAAGGCAACATTTTCGTGTTCATAGCCTCTGCTATACAGATGCAGAGGCTGACTGTGACCATTCAGTGGCGGGCGTTCGTCGGTGTGGGAGGGTGGTGAGATGTCCTAAGAGGATTAGGCCTGGGACCACTCCTGAGGATACTGGTGTGGGACCACTCCTGAGGATACTGGCATGGGATTATTGCAAGGTAAGTATCCCTGGTTAATTTAGAACAATAAAGGACTTTTTTTCGTTGTCGTGTTTTTATTTCTTTTTTTAACTCTGCTGAAATGGGTAAGGGGTACCGTGTACCCTATACTCATTTCTCCTGGGGAGGGGCGGCTTCAGGGGTTCGATTGTTAAAGGGGAACCCCGGATGGCACCATGAACCCTCCAGGACGTCGGCGGCCCCCACCTCCTCCTAGGGCACAGGAGGTGGGGAAGAGCCCCTTGTCCATGGATTGGACAAGGGCTCTGGGGGAGAGGGGGAGGTTGACCGCCCCTCTCCTCCAGAGACCCCCCATACCATGGACCATGCGGGCTGGTATAGCTCAGGGTGCGAAGCCCCACATGGCCGGGACTCCGCATTCTGGCTATCCCAGCCTGCATGGGAGACAAGGGGTTAAGGAGGCTTGGAGGGGGGACCCCACGCAGTCTGTTTTCATGAAATGTATACAATATGTATACAGAACTCGGAACGCAGCAACCTGTACTGCAGCAGTGTCATTTTACACAGTTTAAAAACCATTTTTCCTATGAAACTTTAAAATCGATTTGCTCAAAAACTATAAGGTCTTTTCACAAATTTTTTTTTACCATGTTCCTACTCATCTTAATATACATGCCAAATTTGGTGATGATAGCATGTACAGGAGCTTTACAATTAACCGCAGAAGTTGGCACTATTGGCTTCAATAGAAATGCACTCGGAACACGAAAATTCGGAACACGAAAATTCGGAACACGAAATTCGGTTTTCGCATGCGGTACACAGAATTTCGACGAGATCGGAATTCAGCTGTTCCGATCAGCCCTAACACTAACCTCAGATAAGGCACACTAACCTCAGATAAGGCACACTAACCTCAGATAAGGCACACTAACCGTCTTAGCGCCGGTTAGTGAATCAAGCCCCTAGGTGTCTCCCAAAAGATAATAAGACAATGTAAAGAGGCAATATTGTGGAAAAAAAAACATGTCTCAGCTTTTATTTACATTTGAGCAAAAAGTGTCCAGTCCAAAACTATCCATACCCTTCACAAACTGTCTGTGGGAAAATCCAAAGTTCTATACCATTGGGCATTGTGTGTGTAATGCAGTGATTGCATTACACACACAATGCATGCATTGCTTGCATAATAACACATAACATTATACAAGCAAATCCCAACCAGGTCAACCTCTGCAAGGAGTTTGTATGTTCTCCCCGTCCCTGTGTGGGTTTCCTCTGGGCGCCCTGGTTTCCTCTCACGTCCCAAAAACATACAGACAAGTTAATTGGCTTCCCCCTAAATTGGCCCTAGACTACAACACAAACACTGCACGATACATACACATAGGACATATGACTATGGTGTGGACTAGATTGTGAGCTCCTCTGAGGGACAGTTAGTGACAAGACAATGGGCTCTATTCACAAAAGGGTGCTAATTCAGTTAGCATGCCTAAAAGCTTTGGGCGTGCTAACTACGGTGCTAAGCAGTTAGCACGCCCAAAGCTTTTATTGATCGTGCGCAAAGTTTAACACTGCGCGTTGCGCGCGAAACGTTGCATCGGGTGCAATCAAAATGTTGCCCTGGGTGCACCTGAAACGTCGCACTGTGCAACAATTCGGGCGCACCCGGTGCAACGTTTTAGGTGCACCCGGTGCGATGGTTTGATCGCACCAGGTGCGACGTTTCGCACGCATCGTGCAGCACTAAACTTTGCACGCGCTACCTTAGCGCGTCGTAAAAGGCTTTAGGTGTGCTAACGGGCTTGTAGGCGTGCTAACTAAGTTAGCACCCTTTTGTGAATCAAGCCCAATATATACTATGTATAGCGTTGCGGAAGATTTTGGCACTATATAAATACTAAATAATAATAATACAAGCATTGCATAACGCGGTTACGCAAACCGCTAAGTCATGAGCATTATTTTGTTTGCATAATGCACAATAACATTTAGACCTCCCCTCACCACCCCCACCTGAAACTTTCATCATCAGATTTTTTTCTTGCTCAACAAGCTAACAGATATCAATTATTGACCTTGTGGTTCTGTGCAAAGCTACTGTTCAGTTCAGGTGAGTGGATGCTCATTCTAGTGACACGTCAAATGTACATGTCACATTTGATCTCTAGCTGAGATTTTAAGTTTTCTAGTTTTCATGTGCATTAGTCATATGGCTGACTCTTATACCAACATGACATGCATATACGAGAAAAGGGAGAGAGTGAGAGCCCAGCAGCTGAAAGGGACTTTATTCAGCATGCTTCTTTGCCAACCTCTGTGTGGCAGAGAGGACAATGATAAAAAGGGTTGCCACCACACATTGAAAGAGGTACTTTAACCAAGGATTGAACTTTCCAATCAGTAGCTGATACCCCTTTCCCACAAAAAATCTTAACCTTTTCTTATATAGATCATCTGGGGGATCTGTGTGACTGATATTGTGGTGTATCCTCTCCCACATTTTAATGTCATGACCATGGTTCCCACAGTATCTCCCTCTGTGCATAGAACTCTTAGTAACGAACATTCTGTACAGATTACCTGACAGAACTAAAAATGTTACCACCAGTGATAAATTTTGGAATGTAAATAGGAGAGAGGAAAGAGTTTACAAGGGGCAACCATTGACGAATAACTGAACTGATTATTTGGACAAGTATGATTTATGCACAATGTTGGTTGAGTTCAGGAGTATCAATAATTGGTTGATTGATCATAATCTGTGTGCTGAATGGGCACACAACCAATCTGTGGTAGCCAGAATGTTGTCTAAGTTGTAGGGTAAAAGATACTTATTTCACTCAATGGGCTCTATTCATAAAAGGCTTTGTGGGGATAAAAATCTTGTTGGGAAAATACTGCATCGGTATTTTAGACTTTTGTGTGCTAATTCATAAAAATGTTTACAGTTGTGATAAAAGGTCGGGGAATTCCCAAACTAAACTGGCGGTACTGCCTGAGTTGATACATTTTCTCCATGCAGAGACAGCATTACAATAAAGGAGGCAGCCCCAACTTCCCTTTAGATGTGCATTTCTTTTTTAAACTGTCCCTGTTTGCCCTGAATCTGCGCTGAATCTGTCTATTAGTCTTTCTAAACAATCTATTTAATTGACACAGCTTAGAAGAACTTCAAGAAATGTTACACATGCAGGATTTCTGATGTGAAATATATCTGAAAACAGGTACCCAAGGGGTCAAAAAACACAGCCTGGGGTATTCTGGGATGCCTTTTTTGTTCCACCCTCGCTGCTGCTGCCTGGGAGGTCTGTCCCCATTAGCTTTGCTGTTATCCGCTCTCTTATCACCTTTTCTAAACAGACCGTATTCTTCGTCCCAATACCGCCTGCTCTAATCTTTATGAAATACATGTAGTGACATGTGTTGGGATAATCACCGTATAAGACGGTAATTTCCCGCACTGCTCAGGAATGTCAACTTTTCATGCGGAAACAGCTTTTATAGATTGACATTTTGCTAAGTGGTCGGTAAAGTCAGCTGTTTTGAGCATTACCGCATGCAGGAATGCTTTATGAATAGAGACCATTGACCTGAAAAGCAATATTTAACTTTTTTTACTTCCACCCCCCCCCCCTTCCCCCACTGTATTGCCTCTGAATGATAGAGGTCAGGGGGATTTCTCTGTTTCTTAAACTGAGATCTCATCAAAGGTATTCATAGCCCTGTTTGAAGAGAGTTGAGTTTGTGTTGTCTTCATTGACTTATATATCTACCCAGATAGCCACACAGGTTGACTGATCTCTATACCCAACAGCGCTATAGAGGAACAGATGGCCTCCACACAAAAGCCTCAGCTCTTTGAGGTGAAATAATATATAACTAAAAACCATAATTTTGGACTATTAAAAACTATCTTAAAAATTGCATTAAAAAAATGTGTTTTACTTAAAAAGGCTTTCACGCTGTTAAAATATTTTCCATTTGAATGGGTTCAAACTGTTAGTCTCCATTTATGACTTTTTGAAGCAATGTCATCTACGGGAAAAACAGCCTTTTAACAATCTTTTCTTTAGGAGAGCGTAGACCAATAAGTGCACATTCTTCTTGTATTCTTGTAAGAACGATTTCTCCTTCTAACTTTGCTTTTACAAAATGGAAACAGTTGAGAGTTTGATTTGGGAACCAGAGGGTGGACTTCCTAATCATTAGTCCTCAAGGGTGGCTGGTGACCTTAGTAGCTGACTGCTGCTGAAGCTGCATGCTGAGTGTTGAAGGATGCCAGCTCTGTGTTTGGAGACAAACTTGAGTAATGGTTTGCACAAATCATGTTTTTTTTTTGTTTTTTTTTTGCCGTTAAGAGCCATTAGAACAATTTAATATATATGTTCTATTGATTTTGTCTCAGCTGTAGATATTTTGACAGAAATTTCTGTCATCAGCTTAAATAGGAACTTTACTGAATATAATGAAATTATATTAATTGCTTACACATATATTTTTCAATATTCATTTAGTCAGTGTTTGCCCTTGTAAAATCTTTCTCTCCCTGATTTACATATTTAAATTTACCATAGTTGGCAACAAACAGTGTTTGTTTAGTGTGTGTTCTAAAGTCTGTAGAAACAACACCAGAGCCCATATGCAATTAACTTTTTTTTCTGAGTTTTCTGCTAGGTGATAATTTTATACCTTGCAGTACAAACAAGTTTTATACCTTGCAGTACAAACAAGACAGTCCGTGCACCACTTCTATTGTTGCATTCATTACCTTGACAGACATGAAGCTACAGCATCAGAGCCAAAACATAGCGTAACATTGTGAGTAGATCTGACCTTATCCAGAATCGTGTTGGGACAGATGAGGGAGGGTGACCAGGGGGAGAGTGGACGGCGCAACAGCCGTTTCGCACCGGTGTAGCGCGCCCTGGACCTCTGCACGTGAATAAGCGCCACACCGGCGCGAAACGTCTGTTGCGCCGTCTACTCTCCCCCTGGTCACACTCCCTTATCTGTCCCAACATGATTCTGGATAAGGTCAGAACTACTCACAATGTTACGCTATGTTTTGGCTCTGATGCTGTAGCTTCGTGTCTGTCAAGGTAATGAATGCAACAATAGAAGTGGTGCACAGACTGTCTTGTTTGTACTGCAGTGATCAAGTGTTGTCTTCCATAAAAGCCTGAATGCACTCTTCTTGTGCAGATTCCAAAAAGCGAAGCAGTGTAGAATGGGACAGAGTGAATATTTAAAGGTGCAGTGACCTTCTTATCCCCAACTACCGGGTGCCAGGAAAAAAACCCTTGTGTGTACCATAATTTTATACCTTACCAATAAAATGCCTTTTAAAGGGAATCTGAAGTGAAAATAAGTGATTGATAAAATGATTTGTATGTGTAGTGCAGCTAAGAAATAAAACATTAGGGGCAACGAACAGAGTCTCCTATTGTTTCCAGTACAAGAGGAGTTAAGAAACTTCATTTGTTATCTATGGAAAAGAGCTTCTCTGAGCTCTCCGACCAGTTTAGTCAGCTACAGTGCTGTTTTCTGAAGCACTTATCTCAACCTATCTCTCGCTGTTTCTTGTTTGTTTAAGGTTTTACTGCAGAGCTAACGACCTTTTGAACTTTCCTGCTCTGTATCATAAGTTAAAATAGAGTATAGTCTGTAAACTGCAAATATTAGGGAATGAGGGAATGTTATTAAAAAATAAGTTATTAAACTGAAAACAAAAATGAGTCACTTTTCTTTGCTACTACTGTTCTATGAATTATCCATACTACACATACAATTCATTATATTACACGTTTTTTGCTTTTTTTCGCTTCAGTGTCACTTTAAGCCACCAGCAAGCAGGAAAATGCTCAAAATAATTTTGATAGTTCTTTTTCCGTTACTTTTTGATACTTTTATGAATATAGAATGCCAAAAAGGTTTTTTTAAAAGAAGTTGAAATATTATCTCCTAGAAGAAAACTCAGGTGAAAAAGTTACTGTGATTGCATTTGGGCCCTGGGCTCTTAAAGCAGTAGGATCAGTCATACTATGCCAGGGAAAAAAACACATATATAAGTAGATAGATACTTGATCTACTTACATAACACATGTATTATACTGTCCACATTTTGATTTCAGTGAATGTTATATAGTAAATGAACAGAATTCTGTTCCTGGTGGGGGCCATGTCTTTTGCCCACAGTTAAGGCTAAATCGTGATGTCATTTCTGCCCTTTACTTTTTTTCTTGTGTCCTCCAATCGCTGAGTCACCTCAGCCTTGCTTGTAAACACAAGTGAGTAGGGGATTAGGTTTCAGATAAGCAGCTGGCAGAGAAATAAAGGGAAGAGGAGGAATAGATTATAGATAAAAAGCACCCTCAGCATGCAATTCTTTGGCAACGACTACGAAAGGGCCAGTGTTCCTTAAGTATGTGATAACTCCAAATCATAACAGCAGAAAAAGTTGTGAACATTTTGAATGCAGAATTAGCATCTTTATCACTTAATACACTCAGACCAGTTGCTGTTGAAATTGGATTTTTATGGTGACGATACCGCTTTAATATTTTCTCCTAACTTTTCATATAGGTGATATTTTCACAATTTATGAATAAAATGCCCTTTAAGCCACCAGTAAGCAGGACAATACAATACTTTTTCATCTACTTTTTAGTACTTATTCAACTACAAACAAAAGTTATTTTTTATAGAAGATGAAAAATATCTCCTAGGAATAAACTTAGGAGAACAAGTAATTAAGTAAGGGCCCTGGTCTCCCAGAATGCTTTGAGAGGTGAATTCTGCATAACAACAAAACAGCCTAGGCCAGTGATGGCTAACCTTGGCACTCCAGCTGTTACAAAACTACAAATCCCATCATGCCTCTGCCTCCCTGAGTTATGCTTAGAGCTGTCAGAGTATTGCAATGCCACATGGGTTCCACCACAGCTGGAGTGCCAAGGTTAGCCATCACTGATCTAGCGGCTCTTAACCTCCTTAGCGGTAACCCCGTGTGTGACACGGGGTAAGCCGCCGGAGGGTGCCGCTCAGGCCCTGCTGGGCCGATTTAAATAATTTTTTTTTTTGCTGGACGCAGCTTGCACTTTGCTAGCTGCGCCAGCACCCCGATCGCCGCCGCCGCGCGCCCGATCGCCGCTATCCGGTGCGGCACGCGCCCCCCCCCCAGACCCCTGCGCTGCCTGCCCAATCAGTGCCAGGCAACGCCAAGGGGTGGATCGGGTCTCCCAATGATGTCCCGATGTCGGTGACGTCATCCCGCCCCGTCGCCATGGCAACGGGGGAAGCCCTCCAGGAAATCCCGTTCTTTGAACGGGATTTCCTGATCGCCGGAGGCGATCGGCGGGGCTGGGGGGATGCCGCTGAGCAGCGGCTATCATGTAGCGAGCCCTGGGCTCGCTACATGATTTAAAAAAAATAAATTTAAAAAAAAACTGCTGCGCTGCCCCCTGGCGGTATTTTTCATACCGCCAAGGGGGTTAATTCCAGATGTTGTGAAGACATTCATAGATTTAAACACACATTTCATTCCTGTTGTGGACCTTTGCCATTATCTAACTACTATTTATTACTGCCTACCTCAACATTATATGAACCTGACTAACCCTGATTGGAAGCACACCTTGGCTTTTGTCTAAACCTGACTGACTCTTATTGCAGCCTACTATGAATGCTCCACTACCACTATCAACTCTAGCCTGCATCCTAAGACAGCAGTGCCAAAAGATGTCTCCTTATTGCAGCTTACTTGTTCCTGCCTGCTGTTGGTGTGGTGACACTGAGAGCATAAACTTGATGGTATTTTGCAGCAAAGCAGTCCAGTGACTGCTGGGGTTATTGGCCTATCCTCCGTCCTTTGTTGAAAACCAAGCTGTCACTGTACTTCTCACTCATGTAAGCCTACTTTACCTGCCAGTGGCGGAGCTCATTACTGCACCTATCTTTACAGACTCAATGCCTCTAGAGTCCAAGTAGTTTTCTGTCAGTTGTTTTCTGTTTTAAAACTAGTCAGCACCTACTTTCTGTAAATTACAAGTCTGTAAGCTCAAGAAATAGAGGGGATACGTGCACAGCGTTTGACACCAGCTCACCCTCATCTGTCATACATATAACTGAATATGGACCATGACCTTTGCCATCACCGCTGTCACGTGTTTACACCTGCAATGTTTGGAAGCTTATAACACCTGACTGACCTGTCCACAGAAGCAGACAATTTGGGCGCTAGTACAAAGTAGCAGCAAGCGGGCGCCTAAATGGATGTCGTGAAATGCGTAGTCTGAAGTGCTTAATAAATGGTGAACAACTTTTTAAATAGATTTTCATGAGTCTACTTGTAAGATAAGATCTGGAACTCTTAACAAACCTGGTTAAGGTTTTAGATTTTAATTTTTTTGTTTTTGTGCAAATCTTTTTACGGACGCCTCCAACATGTGCATTTAACCACTTGCCGACCGCCTACTTCATATTGGCGGCGGCAAAGTGGCAGCCCCAGGACCACGTAACGCAGATTGGCGTCAGGTCCTGGGGCACTCTCTGGCCCGGGATGGCGCGCTGGGATGCGCGCGCATCCGCCGGCAATAGGCTCCGCCCACCCGCGACGTCAACCCGCCGGCCAATCGGAAGCGCCGGCGGGTTGTTAACCCGACGATCGCCGGATAGGAAGCGTATAATACGCTTTGTAATGTTTACAAAGTGTATTATACAGGCTGCCTCCTGCCCTGGTGGTCCCAGTGTCCGAGGGACCACCAGGGCAGGCTGCAGCCACCCTAGTCTGCACCCAAACACACTGATCTGCCCCCCCCCTGCCCCCTGATTGCCCACAGTACCCCTCAGACCCCCCCCTGCCCACCCCCCAGACCACCATTTGCACACAATCACCCCCCTAATCACCCATCAATCACTCCCTGTCACTATCTGTCAACGCTATTTTTTTTTTAGTCCCTAAACTGCCCCCTGCTCCCTCCTGATCACCCCCCCACCCCTCAGATTCTCCCCAGACCCCCCCAGACCCTCCCTCCCCCTGTGTACTGTATGCATCTATCCCCCCTGATCACCTGTCAATCACCTGTCAATCACCTGTCAATCACCTGTCAATCACCCGTCAATCACCCCCTGTCACTGCCACCCATTAATCAGCCCCTAACCTGCCCCTTGCTGGCAATCTGATCACCCACCCACACCAATAGATCGCCCGCGGATCCGACATCAGATCACCTCCCGAATCCATTGTTTACATCTATTCTCTCCTCTAAACACCCACTAATTACCCATCAATCACCCATCAATCACCCCCTATCACCACCTGTCACTTTTACCCATCAGATTAGACCCTTGCGGGCACCCAATCACCCGCCCACACGCTCAGATTGCCCTCAAACCCCCCCTTATCGATTCGCCAGTGCATTATTTACATCCGTTCTTCCCTGTAATAACCCACTGATCACCTGTCAATCACCCCCTGTCACTGCCACCCATCAATCACCCCCTGTCACTGCCACCCATCAATCAGCCCCTAACCTGCCCCTTGCGGGCAATCTGATCACCCACCCACACCAATAGATCGCCCGCAGATCCGACATCAGATCACCTCCCAAATCCATTGTTTACATCTATTCTCTCCTCTAAACACCCACTAATTACCCATCAATCACCCATCAATCACCCCCTATCACCACCTGTCACTGTTACCCATCAGATTAGACCCTTGCGGGCACCCAATCACCTGCCCACACGCTCAGATTGCCCTCAGACCCCCGCCTTATCAATTCGCCAGTGCAATATTTACATCTGTTATTCCCTGTAATAACCCACTGATCACCTGTCAATCACCCATCAATCACCCCCTGTCATTGCCACCCATCAATCACCCCCTGTCACTGCCACCCATCAATCAGCCCCTAACCTGCCCCTTGCGGGCAATCTGATCACCCACCCACACCAATAGATCGCCCGCAGATCCGACATCAGATCACCTCCCAAGTGCAGTGTTTACATCTCTTCTCTCCTCTAAACACCCACTAATTACCCATCAATCACCCCCTATCACCACCTGTCACTGTTACCCATCAGATTAGACCCTAATCTGCCCCTTGCGGGCACCCAATCACCCGCCCACATGCTCAGATTGCCCTCAGACCCCCGCCTTATCAATTCGCCAGTGCAATATTTACATCTGTTATTCCCTGTAATAACCCACTGATCACCTGTCAATCACCCATCAATCACCCCCTGTCACTGCCACCCATCAATCACCCCCTGTCACTGCCACCCATCAATCAGCCCCTAACCTGCCCCTTGCGGGCAATCTGATCACCCACCCACACCAATAGATCGCCCGCAGATCCGACATCAGATCACCTCCCAAGTGCAGTGTTTACATCTCTTCTCTCCTCTAAACACCCACTAATTACCCATCAATCACCCCCTATCACCACCTGTCACGGTTACCCATCAGATTAGACCCTAATCTGCCCCTTGCGGGCACCCAATCACCCGCCCACACCTCAGAACGCCCTCAGACCCCAGCCCTGATCACCTCGCTAGTGCATTGCTTGCATCTATTTCCCCCCTCTAATCACACCTTGAGACACCCATAAATCACCTCCTGTCACCCCCTAGCACACCTACCCATCAGATCAGGCCCTAATTTGCCCCGTGTGGGCTCCTGATCACTCGGCCAAACCCTCAGATCCCCCTCAGACCCCCTTCCGATCACCTCCCCAGTGCATTGATTGCATCTATTTTCCCCTCTAACCGCCCCCTGAGACACCCATCAATCACCTCCTGTCACCCCCCTAGCACTCCTATCCATCAGATCAGGCCCAATACATCCTGTCATCTAAGAGGCCACCCTGCTTATGACCATTTCCACAAAATTTGCCCCCTCATAGACCACCTGTCATCAAAATTTGCAGATGCTTATACCCCTGAACAGTCATTTTGAGAAATTTGGTTTCCAGACTACTCACAGTTTTGGGCCCGTAAAATGCCAGGGCAGTATAGGAACCCCACAAGTGACCCCATTTTAGAAAGAAGACACCCCAAGGTATTCTGTTAGGTGTATGATGAGTTCATAGAAGATTTTATTTTTTGTCAAAAGTTAGCGGAAATTGGATTTTTATTGTTTTTTTCACAAAGTGTCATTTTTCACTAACTTGTGACAAAAAATAAAATCTTCTATGAACTCACCATACCCCTAACGGAATACCTTGGGGTGTCTTCTTTCTAAAATAGGGTCACTTGTGGGGTTCCTATACTGCCCTGGCATTTTAGGGGCCCTAAACCGTGGGGAGTAGTCTAGAAAACAAATGCCTCAAAATGACCTGTGAATAGGACGTTGGGCCCCTTAGCGCACCTAGGCTGCAAAAAAGTGTCACACATGTAGTATCGCCATACTCAGGAGAAGCAGTATAATGTGTTTTGTGGTGTATTTTTACACATACCCATGCTGGGTGGGAGAAATCTCTCTGTAAATGGACAATTGTGTGTAAAAAAAAAATCAAAAATGTGTCATTTACAGAGATATTTCTCCCACCCAGCATGGTTATATGTAAAAATACACCACAAAACACATTATACTACTTCTTCTGAGTACGGCGATACCACATGTGTGACACTTTTTTGCAGCCTAACTGTGCTAAGGGGCCCAAAGTCCAATGAGTACCTTTAGGATTTCACAGGTCATTTTGAGACATTTGGGTTCAAGACTACTCCTCACGGTTTAGGGCCCCTAAAATGCCAGGGCAGTATTGGAACCCCACAAATGACCCCATTCTAGAAAGATGACACCCCAAGGTATTCTGTTAGGTGTATGATGAGTTCATAGAAGATTTTATTTTTTGTCAAAAGTTAGCGGAAATTGGATTTTTATAGTTTTTTTCACAAAGTGTCATTTTTCACTAACTTGTGACAAAAAATAAAATCTTCTATGAACTCACCATACCCCTAACGGAATACCTTGGGGTGTCTTCTTTCTAAAATGGGGTCACTTGTGGGGTTCCTATACTGCCCTGGCATTTTAGGGGCCCTAAACCGTGAGGAGTAGTCTAGAATCCAAATGCCTCAAAATGACCTGTGAATAGGACGTTAGGCCCCTTAGCGCACCTAGGTTGCAAAAAAGTGTCACACATGTGGTATCGCCGTACTCAGAAGAAGTAGTATAATGTGTTTTGGGGTGTATTTTTATACATACCCATGCTGGGTGGGAGAAATCTCTCTGTAAATGGACAATTGTGTGTAAAAAAATCAAATAATTGTCATTTACAGAGATATTTCTCCCACCTAGCATCTGTATGTGTAAAAATACACCCCAAAACACATTATACTACTTCTCCTGAGTACGGCGGTACCACATGTGTGGCACTTTTTTGCACCCTAAGTGCGCTAAGGGGCCCAAAGTCCAATGAGTACCTTTAGGATTTCACAGGTCATTTTGCAACATTTGGTTTCAAGACTACTCCTCACGGTTTAGGGCCCCTAAAATGCCAGGGCAGTATAGGAACCCCACAAATGACCCCATTTTAGAAAGAAGACACCCCAAGGTATTCCGTTAGGAGTATGGTGAGTTCATAGAAGATTTTATTTTTGTCACAAGTTAGCGGAAAATGACACTTTGTGAAAAAAAACAATTAAAAGCAATTTCCGCTAACTTGTGACAAAAAAAAAAATCTTCTATGAACTCACCATACTCCTAATGGAATACCTTTGGGTGTCTTCTTTCTAAAATGGGGTAATTTGTGGGATTCCTATACTGTCCTGGCATTTTAGGGGCCCTAAACCGTGAGGAGCAGTCCTGAAACGAAATTTCTCAAAATGACCTGTGAAATCCTAAAGGTACTCATTGGACTTTGGGCCCCTTAGCGCAGTTAGGGTGCAAAAAAGTGCCACACATGTGGTATCGCCGTACTCAGGAGAAGTAGTATAATGTGTTTTGGGGTGTATTTTTCCACATACCCATGCTGAGTGGGAGAAATATCTCTATAAATTGACAATTGTGTGTAAAAAAAATAAAAAAATTGTCATTTACGGAGATATTTCTCCCACCCAGCATGGGTATGTGTAAAAATACACCCCAAAACACATTATACTACTTCTCCTGAGTACGGCAATACCACATGTGTGGCACTTTTTTGCAGCCTAACTGCGCTAAGGGGCCCAAAGTCCAATGAGCATCTTTAGGCTTTACAGGGGTGCTTACAATTTAGCACCCCCCAAAATGCCAGGACAGTGAACACACCCCACAAATGACCCCATTTTGGAAAGTAGACACTTCAAGGTATTCAGAGAGGAGCATAGTGAGTCCGTGGCAGATTTCATTTTTTTTTGTCGCAAGTTAGAAGAAATGGAAACTTTTTTTTTTTTTTTTTCTGTCACAAAGTGTCATTTTCCGCTAACTTGTGACAAAAAATAAAATCTTCAATGAACTCACCATGCCTCTCACTGAATACTTTGGGATGTCTTCTTTCCAAAATGGGGTCATTTGGGGGGTATTTGTACTATCCTGGAATTTTAGCCCCTCATGAAACCTGACAGGTGCGCAGAAAAGTCAGAGATGCTTGAAAATGGGAAAATTCACTTTTTGCACCATAGTTTGTAAACGCTATAACTTTTACCCAATCCAATAAATATACACTGAATGTTTTTTTTTTATCAAAGACATGTAGCAGAATAACTTTCGCGCTCAAATGTATAGGAAATTTTACTTTATTTGAAAAATGTCAGCACAGAAAGTTAAAAAAGTCATTTTTTTGACAAAATTCATGTCTTTTTTGATGAATATAATAAAAAGTAAAACTCGCAGCAGCAATCAAATAGCACCAAAAGAAAGCTGTATTAGTGACAAGAAAAGGAGGTAAAATTCATTTAGGTGGTAGGTTGTATGACTGAGCAATAAACCGTGAAAGCTGCAGTGGTCCGAATGGAAAAAAAGGCTCTGGTCCTTAAGGGGTTTTATGACTGCAGTCCTTAAGTGGTTAATTAAATTACAACATGCTTAATCACAGATGAGGGGGAATTGGACAGGCAAACGTCTCTAAATACATACAGGGTGCATTTCTATATGTTTTCCTTCTGCCCAGCGCAAGAGTTAAAGTCCACTTTAAACATGTTTCTGCCCTGGTTGTAATATGTCCAAGTTTTGCAAATATAATGGATCACCTTTTCAAGTAAACGTGTAATGAAAGGACTACTGAGGCTGCCATTGTTTTTAAAATATGCTGTTGCCTTGACCCTCATGCTGACCCTTTGATTAAAACTTAAAAAAAAAAACTAAGAGTAAAAAGTGTTATTTCCTTCTGCTAACTTACTTAATCTTGTTCATGGTGAATAAGTTGGAAAGTATCAAAGGTTAAAATCAGCATTCACAACAAGTATACTTTAGAGCTAATGGCAAGCCTGTATGCATTATTAGGAGTTGTTGTAATTAATCTCCATTCAAGACATATTTTCCTTAACCAATTTGTAATGAATCAACTGCCAATTAGCATGTTAATTGGAACAATAACTACTTTAAGCAGAAATACACGGTTTGTTTCTGCCGTGCTTTTTGCTCTGGATCGTTTTTGCCGCTCGATTTCAGCTCTCGATTCAGCTCTCGATTCTTATCTTCCTCTCATTTTTCTTATCTTTTTCCATTCACTTCTATCAGAAATTGAGCAGCAAAAGAATTGAAAGGGAGATCGGACATGTCGGAAATTATCTATCGAACCATCTAATCAGCTACAAAACAAACCGTGTATTCCCAGCATAAGTTTTTTTTTTTTTTTTTGTTTTTAGGAAACTATATTTATTATGTACCAATTTCCTTTTTGTGGTTTATATTTTTTCTGTAACTGTGTAAATCTACACTTGAAACTGAGCAACATCTTTCCTGTCCATCTTTCTCTTAGTTGTGCAAATTAAGCTATGTTCCTGTCAGGTATAGCAGTATTACCTCACCAGCGGAGAGTGCTGCGGCCGCCGCATCCTCTCAGTCATCTTGCACAGCCCCTGGCAGGACAGGTCTTTCCTCTGCACATCAGATTAGGTCAGCACGCTCGCGGGCGGGGCGGCAGGACCTTTATAGTCTGAGGAGATGGGTCAGCTGATCTTGCAGTCAGCTGACACCAACCTGCCAATCACATGCTGTTGATTGGTCCAGCCCTCTGGGCGGGCGGTTTAAGTTTTCTTTCTGTATTTAAGCTGGGAGATGTCATTTACTCATTGTCTGTTGTTGCGAATACTTCGTGTTAGCGCTCAGACCTTAGATAGTTCCGGTGTGCTTTGATCCGGGAGGAAACCGGGGATTTCACACAGAGATAGGAATTGTTTGATAGCTATAATTATAATTTATATTATTGTCTTTATGTGTACCTTGCCTGAACTCTCGACTATCCTTTTGCCTTGTGATTCTGTGCTTTTGCCCATCTGATCTTGTTGCCGACTTTTGCCTGAAATCCACTTTGATTCTGACTGCCGATTCCGTACCTTGTCTGCCCGTCTGTTGCCTACCTGATATGTCCGACTACTCTCTCTCTCACCAGTGGGCCCTCGCCACTGGTCAGGTTACCGCTGTGGTTCTATCTGTAACCTCCATCGCCACTGGTGAGGTTACCGCTGAGGATCTATCAGAAAATTACTGTTTGCACCAATCACTACACTTTGTGCAATAAAGATAGTGACGTTGTCACGTCTTACACGCCATTTGCTAACTATTTCTGTATTATTGGTGATTCTGCAGATCACCATATAATCAGATATAGTATCTGTATTATTGGTGATACTGCAGATCACCACATAATCGGAAACCTGTTATCCTGCTGACACTATTGTTACAGTTCCACAGGCTATTAATAATATATTCTCATATGAGTACATAAAGCTGACTCATAATTATATGAACGTTTATGGCTACCAAAACCATTTTATATGCATTTTAAAGTAATTTCTTGTAAAGATACTGCAGAAAGTTATGGTTCGGTAAGTCTTTAGTGTTGGCATCTTATGGAGATTGTATCCCTCCAAAGCTACTATTTGCATTTTCACATGTACCTCGGAATAACATACTAAGAGGAGGACATTTCTTAGTTTCCAACTACAGTCCTAAAATATATTATTGGATTTATTGGCTTGTGCCTAAACTGACTAAAAGTATTGTGAGTGTTTGTGTAATGGCTGTAGAGACAGGTCTGAATTCCAGTGTAGAAGTAGAAGCAGGTCTGGGGGTGTACATTCACATACTGTATATAATTCATGCCATCCTATAAAACATGCATAGATAGCTGTACTAAGTTATCCATACCTGGCCCTAAAATTCATAACCTATAGGCACATTATATACCATCATCTTTGGATTAGTAATGAGCTAGTAATTTGTCACTGGCGTGCTTGTGGGATTTTCAACAAAATTTAGTTGAATCAGGTGAATTACATTGTAGTCTAAGAAACTTAGTTGCCAAGTTCTGCTGTTACCGTATTTTTCGCCGTATAAGACGCACTTTTTCTTCCCCAAAATGTTGAGGGAAAAGTGGGTGCGTCTTATGCGGCGAAGGTACGGATTTTGGGGTGCAGAGGTGCGCAGGGAAGCAATAAATACATTACCTGCTCCTGCCGCCGCGCTCCAGGCTCCAGTCCTACTTGATCCTCTTCTTCCGCTGCCCGCTGCTGCCCCCGCCGAACATCGCTGGCCGGTCCTAATTAGCCGCATGGATACGCTATCATCACACGCATGCCGCCGAACAACGCTGGCGGGTCCTAATTAGCTGCGCAGGGATACAAGATCAGTGTGCGCCGGGTCACGTATGCGTGACCCCGGCGCATGTGGTGTGCTGATCGCGTATCCCTGCGCGGCTAATTAGATCCGGCCAGCGTTGTTCGGCGGCATGCGTGTGATGATAGCGTATCCATGCGGCTAATTAGGACCGGCCAGCGATGTTCGGCGGGGGCAGCAGCAGGCAGCGGTAGATGGAAGAAGAGGATCGGGCAGGATTGGAGCCAGGAGCGCGGCGGCAGGAGCAGGTAATGTATTAAGTGTACTCACGCTGCCTGCACAGGGGGGACACCGACACTGGAGGACACTTACAGAGGGGGACACTGGCACAACAGGGGGGCACAGGCACAATAGGGGGACATGGCAGGCACAGGGGGAACTGGCACAACAGGGGGCCACAGGTACAAGGGACACTGGCACAACAGGGGGGCACAGATACAACAGGGGGACACTGGGACAACAGAGCGGCACATGCACAACGGGGGACATGGCAGGCACAAGGGGAACTGGCAGAACAGGGGGCCACAGGCACACTGGCACAACAGGGGGGCACAGGCACAACAGGGGGACATGGCAGGCCCTGGGGGCCACAGGCACAGGGGACACTGCCACAGGGGACACTGGCACAACAGGGGGACACTGCCACAGGGGACACTGGCACAACAGGGGGACACTGACACAGGGGGCCACAGGCAAAACAGGGGGACACGGCAGGCAGAACAGGGGGACACAGCAGGCACAGGGAGACACAGCACAGGACCAGCACAGGGGGACACAGGAACAGCCAATCACTACACTGGCCACATAGAGGAACATAGGCAGGCAACATGGGAACAACCAATCATAACACTGTCCCCTTATGTGGTGTAATAGTATGTAAAAAGTCCTTAAGACACCCCTGCATCATAGACACACCTAGGTTTAGTTTTTTCTTTTTTTCCTGATTTTTGCCCTCTAAATCTGGGTGCGTCTTATATGCCGGAGCGTCTTATACGGCGAAAAATACGGTAATTACAAAGGGAGAAGAGTGGATGTGAACAGATCCAATTTTAACCAATGGATCCATTCACATTGGTCCGTTGGAACGGATCTGTTCGGTTCATTCCACTGCATGGACCACAAGTTTGGGTCTTGAGCAATATTTCTGGATTGACAAATGCGTTGCATTGACCACGTGCTAACGGAATGGAGGTCACGGTGGAAAACTGATGCCTTTAACCACCTTATGACTGCCTAATGCCAATCGGCGGGCACAAGGTGACTGCCCCCGGACTGCATAATGCCAATTGGCGTCAAGTCCTGGGTAAAGAGATTGCAGGGGATCATGCACACCGATGCACAGGCATCCCCGCTAACTGATAGAGTGGAGCTCCATGATCAGCCTGCAAAGCAGGCTGTTAACTGTTAAAAAAAAGGTGTGACGAAGCCGGCCTATCCTATATAATAATTTGCCTGTGTCTCTGCATCTCATGTCCCTGTGTCAGTGCTTTTGCGCTACTGCACATGTGCTGCACTGACAGCCGTTGGTACAGGTCGAGGACGGGCCAGGGGGCCGGATGGGCCAGGTGGGCACGTGTGCGCTGACATGCGGTGGTGACAGACCTAGAGCCCGTTTTTAAATGTGCTTAGGTCGACTAATCCTATATAACAGATCTGTTTTCCTCTAACTCTAACACACCTGAAATCCTTACTTTTTTGGATTTGAGAGAGAAATATACAATTCCTTCCAGTGACGTCTTTAAATACATACGCATTAAATACCTCCTTGCGGAGCTCAAATATCCTCTACCGACTGCATCTAAAGCGGTAGTGGCCTTTCTCTCTTCTCCAGTTGACTTCAGAGGTGGTATATCTTTGTGGTACAAAGAATTGTTGAACAGTGGCCATACACAGCTGCGTAAATATATCCAATCTTGGGCAGATGAATTCCACTGCTCAATCAACCATTCAGATATAGTTACCTATACTAAAACCATCCAATGTTTTTCCATCTATATTAACCATAGGGAAAGCTTTCATAAAATTCTGTTGAAATAGTATTACACCCCTAGAAGTATTGCCAACTTTTAACCCAAAAATTCCCAATTCTGTTGGCATAACTGTACAGGAGTTGGCACCTTATTTCACCTCCGATGGGAATGGCTTTTAGTTCAATCTTTCTGGACAGAAATCGCAAAAGTACTCTGTGATCACATTTGGTGATCACTCCACAGCTCGCACTCCCTCATATAGGAATAATGTCCTTCCCTATTAAATATCGCCTTTTGATTTCTCAAGTGCTGTGCATCGCCAGAAGCCTTATACCAGCCAACTGGAGAACAGCAGAAATCCCTACTCTTTTACAGCTAAAACGTCAAGTAGACTTTAATCTACAAATGGAAAGGTCTATTAGATGCCACAGTTATTTGATAGATCCTCCTTTCCTCTTAAACATTGACTGGCCCAGAATTCCTACGTAATTTCCTATATGGGTCATTTGTTTTGTTTTGACTCTTATCCTGCTCCATTATACATTGTAGTTTTATTAATCAATAATAGTACACCAATTTCAGCTATTTGGTTTAGCTGGGTTATATGCTGAAATACTGTTAACTATGATTAGTTACCGTTTATACTTTTGTTATACTGTAACACTGGATTTTCAACCCTATCTTTTGAGAATTGTTGATATGTTTGTAACCATTTTTCAAAATAATCAATAAAAAATATATTATAAAAAAAAAGTGTGTTTATTTTTGTACAGCACTGCGATCTAGCGCTGCGCTGTACAGGGGACACTTAGCTGTCCCTCCGAGCAGTTTACTACGAAATCCCTTTCATAGGCTGATGGTATGAGAGAAGGGGAAATCATCCGATCGCCGCCTAGGGCCCATTTATGGGGAGAAGGGGGGAGGCAGGTTGATTATAGCATTTTTTTTTAAAAGGGCTCTTTTTTAAATGAAAAAATAAACAACTAATGATCGCCGCAGTGATCAGAGCCCACCAACAGAAAGCTCTGTTGGTGGGCAGAAAAAGGGGGAAGATTCATTTGGGTGCTAAGTTGTATGGCTCTGCAGCAAGCTGGTAAAGCTGCAGAGCACTGTATTGTGAAAAATCGCCTGGTCTCTAGGGTGGTGTAAGCCTGTGGTCCTTAAGTGGTTAAAAACTGATCCTTTCCACAGATAAGTTTTTACATGGATCGGTTTTCCATCCGTGCCAGTGTGAGCTGGGCCTGATTGCAGAGCTCCCAGATGAGCATCGGCCCCCATTGCACTACTGCCACTAACTGCCAAATTCCTTCCTTCACCTGTCTCTGGCTGCCTATGCTTGCACTGTATATGAGCAGTAACATCATCAAGATGGCTGCCAGAGATCCTCTGATCACCAACGACCGCACTATAGCTAGTTTTAAGAAACCTAACATTTTCTAAGTTCAATGAAGAGCCAATGAGACCAGGGCAGCAAATGCAGAAGACGGTGGTAGTATTTACTTCAATGTCACATTCAAAATGTTGTCCAAAAGCAACTGGGGATTCACAAGACATTCGCTAAGCAAAAAAGAGCCTGATTCCCTGTGAGACTGAGCTAGAAATTCTCACCTGCGCATCCCTATTCTGTGTGTGTGTTTTCCTTTTCAGGGACATAAAGGAGTGATTTGCACCAGCTCTGGATGTATGCTTGACTTTTAAGGGACATAAAGGAATGATTTGCATATTCATAGACTAAGCTCAATTATAACAAATACTTTCTATTTTAGAAGGCACTTATTTAGGTGCTAGAACATGCTAGGAGAATAAATGTCTATAGCGTCACAGGGAATATTGAGGTGTCATAAACAGTCAAAGCAGAGGTGCTTCCCCGTATCTTTCACCAGGGCTGACTTGTATTGCTTAGCAGTGGTCACTCAGTGCTATATCATAGGGAGTGAGTGTGCAAAGCTCCTATAGCATAAAAAAATTAGGAAATAAGGACTACATTGCAAAGACTTTCTCATCCAGCCTTATTGAACTTTAGGGTTTGTATGTTGACTGCTGGTTAACCACTTTACCAGGGTTGGAATGCCATTGCATTTGGGCTATCATTAATAATATTAATAATTGTGTGTGTGTATATATATATATATATATATATATATATATATATATATATATATATATATATATATATATATATGGTCCTGGCCAAAAGTTTTGCGACTGTCAAAAATATTAATTTTCGCTAAGTTTGCTGCTACACTGCTTTTAGATTTCTTTAGTTGTTTATGTGATGTACTGAAATATAATTATAAGCACTTCATATGTTTCAAAGGCTTTTATTGACAATTACATGAGATCTATACAAGGAGTCAGTATTTGAAATGTTGGCCCTTCTTTTTCAGGACCTCTGCAATTCGACTGGGCATGCTCTCAATCAACTTCTGAGCCAAATCCTGACTGATAGTAACCCATTCTTTCATAATCACATCTTTGAGTTTCTCAGAATTAGTTGGTTTTTGTTTGTCCATCCGCCTCTTGAGGAATGACCACAAGTTCTCAATGGGATTAAGATCTGGGGAGTTTCCAGGCCATGGACCCAAAATTTTAACGTTTTGGTCCCCAGGCCACTTAGTTATCACTTTTGCCTTATGACACGGTGCTCCATCATGCTGGAAAATGCATTGTTCTTCACCAAACTGTTGTTGGATTGTTAAGAGAAGTTGCTGTTGGAGGGTGTTTTGGTACCATTCTTTATTCATGGCTGAGTTTTTTGGCAAAAGGGCCAACTCCCTCGGATGAGAAGCAACACCACACATCAATGGTGGCAGGTGTAAGCACATCTGTACGCACAGTGAGGCAAAGACTTTTGGAAGATGGCCTGGTGTCAAGATGGGCAGCAAAGAAGCCACTTCTCTCCCCAAAAAACATCAGGGACAGATTGATCTTCAGCAGAAAGTATGGTGAATGGACTGCTGAGGACTAGGGCAAAGTCATATTCTCTGATGAAGCCCCTTTCCGATTGTTTGGGGCATCTGGAAAAAGGCTTGTCAGGAGAAGAAAAGGTGAGTGCTACCATCAGTCCTGTGTCATGCCAACAGTAAAGCTTCTCATCCAAGGGAGTGGGCTCACTCACAATTTTGCCCAAAAACTCAGCCATGAATAAAGAATGGTACCAAAACACCCTCCAACAGCAACTTCTTCCAACAATCCAACAACAGTTTGGTGAAGAACAATGCATTCTTCAGCACGATGGAGCACCGTGTCATAAGGCAAAAGTGATGATTAAGTGGCTCGGGACCAAAACATTAAAATTTGGGGTCCATGGCCTGGAAACTCCCCAGATCTTAATCCCATTGAGAACTTGTGGTCATTCCTCAAGAGGCGGGTGGACAAACAAAAACCAACTAATTCTGAGAAACTCAAAGACGTGATTATGAAAGAATGGGTTGCTATCAGTCAGGATTTGGCCCAGAAGTTGATTGAGAGCATGCCCAGTCGAATTGCAGAGGTCCTGAAAAAGAAGGGCCAACACTGCAAATACTGACTCTTTCAATAAAAATCTCATGTAATTGTCAATAAAAGCCTTTGAAACATATGAAGTGCTTATAATTATATTTCAGTACATCGCATAAACAACTGAAACAAAGATCTAAAAGCAGTTTAGCAGAAAACTTTGTGAAAACTAATATTTTTGACAGTCTCTAAACTTTTGGCCAAGAGTGTGTATATATGTATATATATAGAGATATAGATATAGATATAGATATATAGATATATATATGTTTTTTTGCACGTTCACTATTATGTGATTATGTTCTAGTCAAATATATCATTGTGACACATGGTATGTTGCTCCTGTACATGCACCTTATGACCCATGTGATACTCTTGTGTGGGCTTTATTAGCCCTTACTGGAGAGATAATGTCCTTGCCTTATTATATTGTTGTTTTTTGTTGCTCTGGTTGGTATGGGCCTTTGGTCCTTGTTATGTTTTTAATTGTTTTTAAAGGTTTAATTACTTCTAATGGCTATGAATAAACTTTTGTACTATTTTGAATACAATTATACTGGATTGGTCTAAATAATTTCTTTGGATGATTTATGATATGACAGTGGTGCTTTTTCAAAGGGGAATACCTCCTGCATACATGATTGTTTGAACTTATTTTCCCTAGCACACTGTACATAGCCATAAAATCTTTTCTAAGTGGTTACTACTTGTTCAGATAGAACAAAAAAATTGTACTTTTATTATTTTTTTAAAAGGGAAGTTGGCCTTTAGGGTAGAAAGCGTACATTTAGTATAGCGGAGGTATACTACATTATAATCGCCACTGTTGAAAGGATTTTTTTTGTTATGTGCACCAGAGATATGTCTAGATGGATTACAATAAGTTTGCCAAAAAATAAAGAAAACGGCTTTACTGCTCAGGCCAAACTTCCTAGTTGTAAATAAGATGGATATGTCCTAGTTTTTTTGTGTAACCATGGGGCACTTTGATTCTAAATATTTCAAAGACCCTGAGGCCCAGATTGGCCCACTACAGCTTGCGCTGGCACACAGATACATGCAGACACAACAACACTTCTAGAAATGCCAGAGGTGCTCTTGTGTCTGAATGTATCTCTGGGCTCGCGTGAGCTGTTCTGAGTTGCTTTGCCTCAAGCAGCTCTGATTTAATAAAATGTGAAAATCTCTTGTGGCCTACACATAGCCTAAGAATGAATGAATAGTGGTATGACTTCAATAAAATTATTGTCCACTGGGCTTATGATATTCTGGTCACATATATAAATGTGAGTTAGTAATCCTTTGTAGAATAAGGCTGTTCCCATTGTGGCACTGAAGTTCTACAGAATCCCACTACAGCAGCTGATATGAATGGAGCTGTTACTAGTTACCTGTGCCACATGCTGTTTCTTGCAGCTATGATGTTCAAATAGAATTTCAGCATACTTACATTCTGTGAGGGAGGAATTACAAAAAGTACTGTAATAATAATGCTATTGAAAAAGATCCAATAATGTACTGTCCAGTGCTGAAATATTACATTGCAACAAAGTTTCATACAGGAAATAACAGGGTATTTTTAAGTTAATACTAGCTATAGTCAGGTTTGCCGTGATTTGGTCTAATTCAAATTCATCAGATTAACTCCAAACTCCAGTGAATATGTGTTAGAATACATTCTGATTGATTGCATTAAAGTTTATAGCTGGCCATTTTTTGGCAATCTCATTCAAGTTAACTGCAAAGCCCTAGATTCTAGGGCCTAGAACATACTATTGGCACCAAAAACGCTAGTGAGGTCTGAGCAACCTGAGCACATTCCTCAAGAGAAAGCATTTGGAACAATGACATAACCTATTTTTTTCTGTGTATTGACGATTTTGGTAGTAAAATACATTTTTAAATGTGTCGGGAGAAATTAAATTGTGGTGGATTTTGGTTCATCAATTATATTTTTGACTTCCCCCTTAACATACATGGTGATGATAACATGCATAAGGGGCTTTGCTATAACCTGCTAAAGTTGATGCAACATTTGGCATAATTATGCAAAATTACAAATGGATTACACAAAATCAATTGAATTTCCAAATAGTAATTACATAATTGTGAAAATGTGTGTGAAATTTCACGTAATAAGCAGATTACGATTATCACTTTCATTGACCACTTGATTTCAAGGTTTAGTGTTACTTTTCATAGTTACCCTCCCCATTGTCTCTCAATAAATATACGCAGCAGCATTTATAATATTGAATACAGACCAACTCCTACTCCTACTTTCTCTGCTTATTAATTGGGCTAAACATAGAAAAGTCTACCCAAAAGCTCTTTGTGTAATGCAAGCTGATGAACTGTGTGATTTAGAAGTTGAACCTGAATGTGCACATATCAGAGAATTAACTAACTGTGATCTACTGGTATCAAGTGGCTTTGTTCATCGTGCCATATCACTGGGTACAGTTAAGAAAGAACATTTAAACCCGCACCAGACTTTTTGGGTCTATTAGAAAGCTTCCTATTGTATTCTCAGAGGAAAGATCATAGATCAAAAATATGTTCTGGGAAGAATTTTCTTAGATTGGATACCTATTTTTTCATTTTTATTCAGCCTCTCCTTTTTTGCACTGGAGTATTAATATCGTTTGTATTTTGCAATGTTGTGTGATTTTTTTTTTGTAATGCTTCAGATGGTACATATGTCATTACTTAACATACTTATTTGATAATTATGTACATGAATCCATATCAAACAGACAGGGCTCTTCCTAATCAAAATAGCACAAATTGACAACAATGAATATTCCCTATTTCCCCAGTCTCATCTTTAGGGCCATTAGTGAGACTAAAACACAGCTCGCTCACAACCCCAGCTTTTACTTATTGCAGCAATGCAATCCCTGAGTTGTTTGTCTAATGATATAGGAGCACAATCGTGGCATCACCTGCCAGTCCTGAGGGCATTGTTTCTAACAAGATTTCCTTCATTTGAAAGAACTAGCTGATGAATGAATAATATGGTTTGACATTTTAATTTAAATACAAGAAAACACTTGAACAAAATATCCATATCTCTCTTGTCAAATCATATTTTTACCTCTCTTTGATGTGTTTTACTTAAAAGGAACCTGAGGTGAGAGACATATGGAAGCTGCCATATGTATTTCCTTTTACACAAACCTAGTTGCCTGGCAGTCCTACTGATCTTTATGGTCTGTGATATCGGGAGTCATGCATCTGAAATGAACATGCAGCTAATCTTGTCAGATCTTTGTCAGAAACATCTGATCTGTATGCTAATTCAGGGTCTACGGTTAAAAGCAAAGCAATGTGGATTGTTTAAAAGGAAATAAATATGGTAGCCTCCATATGTCTTCCACCTTGAGTTTCCTTTAGGGGATGTTACTTGAATTTCTATGTAAAATCCCTCTCTTTGTACTATGATCACTAAAGCGATGGAGCTATTAAGTAAACTTTGAGTAACAAAAATTGCAAGCTGCCTCAAACTAATGATATAAAGTTTTTGCAATACAAAATGCTTCACAGTCAGCACTTTAAGTCACTGGAAAAATGTGAGTGGGAGACTGCTTTTTCAGATGTCAAGAAACAATTATGTTTCTGATTGGATATTGATCAAATATGAATTCGAGAGGACATAGACACGGAACGATGCCCAGAATTTCGAACTATATTTTCCACCTTGTCTGATCTGCTTCTGATCAATTGATTTGGACATTGATTTTGGGTTTGGGATTGGTTGCTTTCAGTCAGTGGGCTGTATATTGTTTTGACTGATCTTATTATTTGCTCGATTGCCAGTAGGATCTTGATTGAAAATTACATGGTGTGAACCAGGAATAACACTTGCCTGTGGCAAAACTGTAATATTATTATGCTGTTTCTTGTACAGTTTGATGTGTATAAAATGTATTATGTTTGTTTTATGTTCTGTGTAATTAACCGCTTCTGGACCGCATTTGTGGAAATCTACGCCCTGCAGGTGGCGGCGCGGCTCTCACAGGATGTAGATTTGTCCATCTCCACCATGCGTTACCACCGATCTCGCCACTCTGCACCTGACCCTATTCACTCGTCCTCTATAAGACGGCAGAGCTCTGTGAGCATGTCAGGAGCCACTTTCATTGGCTCCTGACCACGTGATCACTGTGAGTCAGTCACATTGGCTTATATTGATAGACATTGTTAGGAGCCAATGAAAGCGGCTTCTGGCTGGCTGACAGCGCTCTGCCATCATAGAAAGGTGCTTGTGGTTTTGGGAGAGCTTCATGACCGGCAAGAGTGACGGGTATGTGTGGCCATTTTCTGGTACCAGTGGTCTCTGGTCCTTAAGCGGCCAGAGACTACTGGTACACAAAGGGTTAAGTTCTGTTGTTGATGTTGTCTATAGCCATGTTTACTTGACCTAGCTAGGTTTGTTAGAATCTTCTGTAAAACAATATTCTGTGGTAAGACCTGGGAGATCTAGGATTCTCTGGAAATATCTTTGTGAGTACTATAATAATGGGAATGTCAGTTGTATTCAGTAATATTTGTGCTCAATTTGTTGAAATGCTGATCTGCTGTATTTTCTGAGATTGAGTTTTACTACTACCTGAGGTGGAGTATTTCTACTGCTTAAACTGGGATAAATGAGTCATCATTCTACTGTCAGTCTGCTCCTGGTGTATGGACCCTCATCATGTCACACTGCGAATTGTAAAAATCTAGTCAGGACCACCATAGAAATATTCCACACCTTATATAGACTGTCATCACCTTTAGGGACCCATTGTGCGCATGGTACCCTCCCACATAACTATTGAGCAACTCCTAACGTCTAGTAACTGTGTATTTGTTTATTTAAAGTGGATAGACACACATTGATGGTTGCTCAATCTCTTCTACCGCATTATAAAGCAGTAATTTTCATGACACACATTAATTACTTGGATTGTATTACATACACTATGAAGAATAAATAACTTGTTCAAGATACTAGTGAGTGTGTGGAACCTTATTTATGCATTGCAGTGGCTACTGCTCTCCTTAGCTGCCCACATATAGTACACATACAGTATTAATTCCGCTACACCGAGGCTGGGTATAAAACTTTGCTTCAACTTTATTTGCACATCAGTAGACACATACAAAGGCTGACGCGTATCGGAGCTCCAAAAGGCTCCTTAATCATAGGCTATGATTAAGGAGCCTTTTGGAGCTCCGATACGCGTCAGCCTTTGTATGTGTCTACTGATGTGCAAATAAAGTTGAAGCAAAGTTTTATACCCAGCTTCGGTGTAGCGGAATGCTCTTTTCCTGGGTACATGTTCTGAGAGCCTGACTTCTGCTCCCTTGGCTTGTGCAGCGGTGGTGTCAGCGTTTCCTCCATCCTTGTTGCTACATATTAATTCATTTATTCAATCACTTGCCCCGCATAAGAGTTTCTACTTTACCCGTAAAGTAGGTTGTTTTGGGACACGGCACTCAGCAGCGAGTGCTGAAACTAGGCACCCCGTAGCAGCAATGATATGCTGCGCTGGGCACGTAAGGGTAATTGGGGGCTCCAGCAGTTGCTGGACCTTGAATTAAATCCTTACCGAGTTGTGACAACTCAGAGGGGGAATAGTATTTAAAGCCGCCGGGAGTTTTGCGGCAGCAGGTAGAGCCGTCATTTGGCTCTCCCGGCACCCAGCTCACCGGTGACGAATACATATGGATGCTTTACCCCACCCCCCTCAAACATCACACCCCCATCACTATGGTGGCCCCAGCGCTAGTATCATAACTTTGGTCTCTATTTTATGAGATCCATAGTTAAATACAAATTAATTAATGTTTGCTGGGTAAAACTACACAACATTTAATTAACTGTCCTTCTTGTGTATTTTTAGGACACCATGACATCTTGGTATACAACTGTTTTATTTATGGGATTTTCCTGCTGCCTTTTCCTGCTGATTCAAGGCAGACCAGCCAAAGAAGAGTTTGGTATTAAATCGTTTCCATCATTTGTCAGATTACGACACAAGGTAACATATGAAATATATATTTCTATATATACACGTAACTGGGAAATCTACTAAATGTTCTGTTGACACTACAATATTACCATGAACGGGGTTCAGTGAGCAAGTTTTGAAACATGTGTCCACAAGTATGATGACAGTACTTTCTGGTGGAATTTTGTGCTTTAAAATAAGAAAGACATTTCAAAGGCTCGGGTTAACAAGGAGAAGCTATCAATTAGTAACCGTTCCTCACTTTTTTTTTCATATGCATTGTGTATGATAATTTCCAGGAAACAACACACATATGCAGGCAGATTTTTTTGACCTAATGACAATTACACAGGGTTTGATCCATGTAAGTGTTTTATACATGATCTCAGTTTGAAGTGTCTAATTAAAATAAATTAATGGCAATTAAAAAAAATAGTGTTATCTAAATAACATGGAATAAAAGTTTCTTTGTAGGTCCTCTTTCTGTTGCTAAAATAGCTGTGACCCAACAAGGCATGGACTCCATGAGACCTTTGAAGGTGCCCCACGCTATCTGGTACCAACATATATCCTGTAAGCGCTGTGCCGTAAAGGAATTCCATTGCCATAAAGGGCTGTACATTGTGTGCAGCAATCTTTCAGTAGGACATACGAGTCAAAGTAAAATCTAAATTAACTAAAAGAAAACTTGATTCATCAGATCACTGCTCCATGAGCTTACGTGTCAGAGGTAAAATTGGAACCAAAATGGGCTTGCTGCTACTCAGACCCGTTTGCAATTAGATCAAATTCAAAGCACTGTGTTTTCTACTTCTGGCACCATTCTATTACTTGTATCATTAAATGTTTCACCAATTTGTGTTATAGTAGCTCTTCTGTGGGTAGACAAGACAGGCTAGCCTTGGCTCTCCAAGCGAATCTGTAAGCATTGGGTTCCATTCACTGTCTCTCTTGTTCATCAGTAGTCCCTAAATGGACCACTTTTGTTAGGTACTTACAACTGCTTAGCAGGGACACCCCGTATGAGCTTTTATTTTGAAGATGTTCAGTTTTCCACTCACGAAGATGTGTACCTGCTCAAAACTGGTCAGATCTATTTCCTTGCCCATTTTTTACTGTTTCCAAAATTTAACATTCAAAAACAGACTGTTCATCCACAACCTAATATATATAGTTTACCTCTTCACAGATAACATTTTAATCTGTAGCACCATGCACTTGATTGGGTAATAGAGCACTGGCCTTGTCTGGTACTGATCACTACAGAAAATACCAGTAGGTGGCCCAGTATTTTTGAATTAAATAGAACTGTTCTCATATGTACAAAAAGGAAAAACCGAGAGCCCAATATAGTGTAGTATGTATTGGAATTGAGTGGAAAATGAGCGTAAGTAATATTTATACTCACAAACCAGGGTTTCCGCTCAGGCAACCACTAAAGATGCAGGTGGGGAGACTAAGGCCTGTCCCCACTCAGGGCTAAGATGTTGCTCTCTGTAGTTCAGGAAGAAAAGGGGGGTATATCCCGGGGGTGGACACTAATATCGCAGAAGGTGAACAGAGGCACCAAAAGGATAACATTTGCTACAATTGTTAAAATCGCTGAGGAGGCAGTGGTGGACTTACCTCCCCGCGCAGACATACAGCTGTCAATTTTTATCAAAATTAGTTTATTTACATACTCCAAAGTGTACAACAACGCGTTTCGCAGGTTTATTCCTGTTTCCTCAGGCAATAATAAGGAGTATCACACAGCACGTAGTCAGGTGTATGTCTCAGAAAGATTAGCAGCAGTCCAGTCCTGCAGCTATCATCTAGGTGCCATTTAAGTGACATTCATAATGAAGCCATTGGACTACTTTTATAGCCATAGTGGAAAGTTTTCATAAATAAACATACCCTTTTATTGACTGCCTCATGCTCTACAAAGCCACTGATTAGCCAAAGCATGTTGTCCAGTCAATGGCTTTGCTGTGAAGGAGATCCAATTAAGGGCTGTATTTTCCTCTGAATACCCAACTTTGGAACAAGAACATGTATTAAGTGCCCTTTTGGCTACTCCCAAAATGGTGGCTAGACAGTGAGACAATGCTTTGATACTTCTGAAAAAAAAGGCCTCTGGCTACCTCATTCTCAGCAAAGCTACTGACTTGCCAGATCATCCTAACTAATCAGTAGCTTATCATTTATTGAGGCAGCCAATTATAATCTTCGTTTTCCTCTGAAGCACTTGGTTAAATGTGGACATATTTAAGCAGCAAGGCTAACTAACACAAAGGAATTTTCCCCTTTCCCTCAATTGACTGCATTAAATCAATGTTCCAACAATATTATTCATCACAGGCAAAGAAAAACGTGGGCACCAGTAAAATGCACACCTCTGTGTTTAATGATGCATTGCAGCAAACATTCCAGCAGATTTGACAGTAAAAGGCAATACTTCACCCCATCCAGGTGCACCCAGCATAGAGACCCCTCGGTCAACAATTGTTTCACATCAGAGATGCATCATCAAGGACCCTTAGTGATCTTGGCAGCGTGGGATGGAGCTCCGCGCCAACAGGACAGCGCTTCCCTTTAAAGAACTTCCGGGTGCGCTCACATGATCCCGCCGGCCAATCAGATTCGCCTGTACGCATGACGCAGCTGCATGCGGAAAAAATTACACATGCGCGTAAGGCATATGCGGGCCAGCTGCCTCCCACGGCTGAACGTCGCATTCCATGCATCCATTCATCCGCGTGGGATACATTATGCTGCTAAACCCTGGCAAAAAACCTATTGCCTCCTTGTACAGGGTTACTGATCGACCAGAGGGAACAATGACCAGGCGACCCATGCATCAAACCTGGAAGATTCATCTAGATAGGAGACACGGTAACTCATACATGTAAATAATCACAAGAACCAGTAATAAAGAGTGAGAAAAGGTCACCAAATTGTAAGGCTTGGTGGTGTATTCTCCACAGTCAGCATGCAACGCATGAGCTGGCGTGGAGGAGGTACACACACTAGCACCAGGAAACAGGCTATCCCTAGTATAGTGGAGGGGA
Organism: Hyperolius riggenbachi; assembly: GCF_040937935.1. NCBI lineage: Eukaryota > Metazoa > Chordata > Amphibia > Anura > Hyperoliidae > Hyperolius > Hyperolius riggenbachi. The sequence continues at coordinate 171,623,427 of NC_090646.1, forward strand.
GGACTGACTCCAATAGGAGATTGTGGCGCACAGAGCCGGTGCAGATCTGACAGCCACAAACAATGCTTTCGTTATAACGTCTCAGCTCAAAGTAGCGCTGAGCGCACAAACCAGAACTGAGGAGATCAGGACAGGTAGACAGAATGAACACTTGCTAGCTAGCGGCTACTTAGCGACAGCAAGCGTCCAAAACCAGACAGACTGGAATGAGGCAGCCAATGCGTTGCGGCGATGGCGTGCCTCACAAAGACAGGACAGGATAGTCAGGAAATAGCAGGATTGAGATAGATGAACGTAACACAGATAAATATACAATAAGTATGTTTTCCTAGCGTATTACAATTACAGCTATCAATGAAACTATTTGTAAGGTCTGACTAACATATGTATATATCGGCAATGAACCGATATATGACATAAGCAGGAACGCTGACTAGGACTGGAGTAATACAGGGAACAGGACTCAGAAGGATTCGCTATCTCTTCGCAGAGATGAACGCAATCCACAAACAGTAACAGAACAGGATTCAGAAGGATTCGTTATCTCTTCGCAGAGATGAACGCAATCCACAAACAGGACCAGGAACAGGATAACTAGCTCAGCACGGGTGTTCACGGTACGCGCAAACTACCAAAACGTGCTGGAAAACTGACTAACTGAACACAGGAAATAAACAGTTCGTGTACGTATATATCAGCGACACTGATGTATCAACGTAACACGAATACAAGGAAAATAATAAACATGCTGGTATGCATATATATTGGCAATGAACCAATATATGATGCAAAACCAGCAAATTATCTTTAGAACAAGAAACACGATCGGGGGCTGAAGCGACAGCAAGACGGGCTTAACTGAAGCTATGAAAACCCAAGGAAACCCTGCAGGAAGCAGATCTTTATACTGAGGTCATCCAATGGGAGCAGACATGCAGATTCCCACACAGGTGAATGATAATCAGTCACAAGCTGACAGCAGGGAAAGACAAACAAAGCTATGCAGTTTGCATGGAAATAGATCAGAACTGCCTGAGCTGCAGCACTACTACTTCCAGCAACAGCTGCTGCAGCAGCGATCATCACAGTACCCCCGCCCTTAAAAGCGGATTCCAGACGCTTTTCAAAACTGAAATTCCCAACAAAACAGTCCGACTGATAATTCATGATGACCGGGACAGCCCGGCAAGACCGAATTCCAGAATCAGTCCCCACAAGACTGGACCCATCAGAACCAGAACCTACAGAACCATGCCCATCAGTACTACAAGCCCCAATGTTACACCCATCAGAACCATGATTTCCAGAAGAAAGCCCTCCGAAATTCCCTGAGCGATACCCACCGCCTTCCAGGAACCGTTCAGAAACGCCAAAGCCTTTGCAATGCCCACCGGTACTGTCTTTACCAACACAAAACCCACTGTTGAACCAGTCCAAGGCACCAGGACAAGTTTTCTCAGAGACCTCCCAGAACACCTTGAAGCTCCAAAGAGATCCCCATAGGTCAGAATGCCCCTTAGGCTCACATGGAGAACTATCAAGAACCCCTATGGAACCTAGGGCAATTCCCGAGTCAGGGCCACAAGGACAAACATCAATATCAGGGCTTTCAGGGACCAGAACCCTCTCTGGGCATGCAGGCAGACTGGCAACATCAGAACGTGTTCCCACTAAGGAAGCATCAGAGCACGCTAACACCTTAGACACACTTGGGCATTCTGGCACACAAAGAACATCTGGGCACACCGGCACAAGAGAAACCTCTGGGCATGTCAAGGAACTGTGAGCCTCAGGGTCAGCCAAGACAGGACCAAAACCAGGACTGGCCAAAAAAAAATCATCATGACTAAACTTCGCAACTACTGGACTTTTACACGAGAATGCTGGATCAGACTTAGATGTCGCTGATTCCAGCAAAGTCAGTAACAAATCAGATTCAGGGGCACTAACAAGACAGGACAAATCTTCTGATGTATGCACTGAACCAGATAAGGACTCCACAACTACCTCTGGACTGGACAGAGACTCATTTAATACACTGGATTGGAGCTCATGAGGCGCTGCATAACAAGTCAGTATTGCAGCAGCCCCCACTGGACTAGGCAAAACTGAGGAATTCCCTGGACAGGAAGGGGACTCTGGAACCTCTGCCACAGCGGCCAGAGAACCAGAATCTTTCAGGATACAGGGCTGGGTTTCAGGAACACTCATCAGACCGGACTGAAATTCTGAGATTTCTATTATTTTGACCAGAGAATCAGAATTATCCATGTTACAGGGCAAGACTTCTGAAACATTCAGAGGACAGGGCTGGAGTTCCTCGGCTGTTACAACACTGGAGAGGGACTCAACATTGGTTAAATCAGACTGTGTACAGGGCAAGGTATCTAACACAATTGCTGACGAGGACAATATTTCAATGGCTTCTGCTTTGCTGGGCAGAAATTCACCAAGTTTTATTAGAGCAGACTGTAATTCCAAAACAGCTGCTAGACAAGTGAATATTACTGCAACACCAACTGAGGTAAGCAGTGCCTCAGACCCTTCTGCTAGAGGGTTTGAAATATCCAAAGTACTGGGTGAAGCATAAGACTCTGCGACCACAGCTTCACTGGACAGGATCACTGAACAGTCCATATTGCAGGGCAAAACCATGGAAGCACCTGCTGGACAGCATAATGATTCTGTGACCTGAGTTTCATTTGAGAGATCTACTGCACAATTCATGGTACAGGGCAAATTTACTGGAAGATTTTCTGAACAAGGTAATAATTCTGCGATTTCAGGTTCACATAGCAGATGCTCTGAGCTATTCATGAAACTAGAGCGAGGTGTAGAAACAGGAAGATCAAGACACAATGTTTGCGCATCTGAATCACCATTCATTTGTAAAATTGGAAAATTCAGATGCTGGGGTTCTGAGGTCTCTAGACAGGATTGCTGGGACTCGGAAACTGATGTAGTGCATCTATTGGCATCTGCTGGATCAGACAGGAGTTGAACTTTATTAACACAGGTAATTTCTGCAGAAGTGTTTGCAGAGACAGGCAAGATTTTTCTGGTGTCTGTTTCACTGAACAAAGAGTCATGAGTACTGGCTAGGCTGGACTCGGAAGTCAGCAGGACCTCTGGATTCTCTGCTGAGAAATTTGCGCAGGGCAAGGTTAAGAATGTATCAGTGGCTTCTGTTTTACTGGTAAGTAACACTGAGTTATCCATGGTACAGGGTGGAATTGCAGGAACTTCAATTTCACGCAAAAAGAGCTCCGAATCACCTGCTGAATCAGCCAAAGGTGCTGAAGCAGGCGGGTCAGAACGCCAAATTTGCGAATTCGGAGTCACATAAAAATCATCCAACATCAGTTCCCACACATCAATCAATGGAGCCACAAAGTCATACCCACACACACCAGTTTTTATTAGGTTATAGGCAGACTTAATGCATGCATTCAATACTAATTCACTTTTTGCACTGTAAAATTGACAAAATGAACTTGAATCATTCTTCCATTCATTGACCAGAGCTTCCATCTCTCCTTTCTCAAATGGAGGATTCCAAGCATACTTAACAGGCAGATCATGGTTTGCAGATATGATTGTAGCAGGGACATATATTGGGTTAATTAGCAGGTGATTGGCAGATTCCTTATTCCTAAGAATCTCCAATACCTGTAGCAAGTGCTGAACTGTAGTGTATGCAAACTTTCCTTGCTTCACAAATAAGTTGATTTGTTCAATACTCTGTAATATCTCCTCATAATCATACTCAGATAATTCTTTTAAACAAAAATCTTTATTTTCCCTAGCCAGTGATGAAAGTTCATTAATAGTTTCATAAGTCCATTTAACTCCCCTGAAAGACAATTGCATTTCATTATCTGTTAATGGCAGAATCTCATTATAGGTCTCAGTCGCTAAGGATAACGACTCTGCAGATTTCTTAGAACGTTTGCGTTTTGCCTTAGACCCTGCTGTTTTCCCTGCTGTTTTTGGTGATTTATTCAAGGCTGCAGGAAAATTATCAGTAACACTTTCTGCTTGCTGAACATTTTTGCAAGCAATTGAAGGAGTAGCTGATTGGCCTGCTGCCAGGAGTTCATTAAGAGGAAAAGGCAATGGATCTATGCGCAACCAGTTATGGATCACAAACGCTAGAAATTCCAGCGGTCTCTCTTTCAAATCGGAATGATTGAGAACATCAAATGCCCACTGGAATAATTCCCCTTTAAACAAAATATAACTTAGTTGGAGTGCCCAGGTTGAAACAGGAGTCACTTGGAGATCAGGATTGGCCAGGAACCTGGCACATTCAGAGAAAAACTCATTTTCTGTTTCAGAGCTAAGTTCTTCAAATTTCTTAAAGGAACAGGAACCATAATTAACAGTGTCATACTTTCTGGGAATCCCCCCCACAATGGGGATTGGTAATGGGGTTTTCATAATGTAAGGCTTGGTGGTGTATTCTCCACAGTCAGCATGCAACACATGAGCTGGCGTGGAGGAGGTACACACACTAGCACCAGGAAACAGGCTATCCCTAGTATAGTGGAGGGGAGGACTGACTCCAATAGGAGATTGTGGCGCACAGAGCCGGTGCAGATCTGACAGCCACAAACAATGCTTTCGTTATAACGTCTCAGCGCAAAGTAGCGCTGAGCGCAAAAACCAGAACTGAGGAGATCAGGACAGGTAGACAGAATGAACGCTTGCTAGCTAGCGGCTACTTAGCGACAGCAAGCGTCCAAAACCAGACAGACTGGAATGAGGCAGCCAATGCGTTGCGGGGATGGCGTGCCTCACAAAGACAGGACAGGATAGTCAGGAAATAGCAGGATTGAGATAGATGAACGTAACACAGATAAATATACAATAAGTATGTTTTCCTAGCGTATTACAATTACAGCTATCAATGAAACTATTTGTAAGGTCTGACTAACATATGTATATATCGGCAATGAACCGATATATGACATAAGCAGGAACGCTGACTAGGACTGGAGTAATACAGGGAACAGGACTCAGAAGGATTTGCTATCTCTTCGCAGAGATGAACGCAATCCACAAACAGTAACAGAACAGGATTCAGAAGGATTCGTTATCTCTTCGCAGCGATGAACGCAATCCACAAACAGGACCAGGAACAGGATAACTAGCTCAGCACGGGTGTTCACGGTACGCGCAAACTACCAAAACGTGCTGGAAAACTGACTAACTGAACACAGGAAATAAACAGTTCGTGTACGTATATATCAGCGACACTGATGTATCAACGTAACACGAATACAAGGAAAATAATAAACGTGCTGGTATGCATATATATTGGCAATGAACCAATATATGATGCAAAACCAGCAAAGTATCTTTAGAACAAGAAACACGATCGGGGGCTGAAGCGACAGCAAGACGGGCTTAACTGAAGCTATGAAAACCCAAGGAAACCCTGCAGGAAGCAGATCTTTATACTGAGGTCATCCAATGGGAGCAGACATGCAGATTCCCACACAGGTGAATGATAATCAGTCACAAGCTGACAGCAGGGAAAGACAGACAAAGCTATGCAGTTTGCATGGAAATAGATCAGAACGGCCTGAGCTGCAGCACTACTACTTCCAGCAACAGCTGCTGCAGCAGCGATCATCACACAAATATAATGAAACAAGAAGGACAGCGCCAAAGATTCAGCCCCAGAGGGAGATCTGTCAAGAAGATCTGTATTCAAAATAACTAAATTATTCACATTCCCCTCCCACTTAAATAGCCCCTCCTATACATAAACCCTACCCCAAAAATTCCCTTACAGCAAATTTATAGATATGAATCTAGTATTTACATTAGGAGCAAAGAACCTGTATTATCATATATTTACCTTTCAAGGAACACAGCAAGGTCCTTTTTGTCATTAAAACCTAATGGACCCATGGCCTCGGTTTTAGAAATAAGATATGCTTCTCGCTGCAACAATATTCTCTCACGGTCCCCTCCCCATTTGGGATTCTGGACATGCACTAAACCTACCATCCTCAGTAGTGAAGGGTTGCTGTTGTGCGCCGTACTCAAATGCTCGACCAGCCTAGGCACTCCTCCTTCACCTTTTCTTATAGACCTGATGTGTTCCACGAGTCTTTCACGCATAGGATGCGTGGTTTCACCGATATAATATCGGAGACAGGGACAGAAGAGCACATAAACGTCAAATGCGGTTCTACATGTAATTAAGTGTTTGATCTGGACATCCAGATGTCATAACCTAACATTTGCTACTCTCAGCATGTGGCTGCATGTGGGACAAAAACCACATGGGAAACTTCCCACAATTCTCCTACTATTTAGCCAATTGTCATGATGCTGCTGAATCTGCTCGCTTTGGGTAACCACAGAACCCAGGGTGAACCCCTTTCTGTAAGCTATAGTGGGTGCCTTAAGCACCTTATCTCCTAATCCTGTATCATGTTCTAAGATGGACCAATTTTTAGAAATAATTTCCTTAATTTTTCCTGACATAGGCGTGTAATCAAACACAAAGACCAAATTATCCTTGTCCCTTACTCTCTCTTCTGGGGATTCTCCGTCCTCCGCCCATCCCAACAACTGGTTCCTATCCTGCTCTCTTACTCTCTCCAAAGCCCTATCAAGGACTGCAGCATCATAACCTCGTTCGACAAATCTTTGGTACATCTCACCTGACTGTAACTCAAAGTCCTGTTCATTGGTATTATTCCTTTTTAGCCTCAAGAACTAGCCATATAGGATGGCTTTTACATGGTGGGGATGGTAACTGTCGTTATGCAGCACCGAATTTGTCGCTGTGCTCTTCCTTTACCCCTTAGTTATTAGGGTATCCCCCTGTACTTCCAGTGTTAAGTCAAGAAAAGCGACCCGATCACCTCCCCATTCACCTGTGAACTGCATATTCAAGACACTATCATCCAGGTACTGCATAAAACGGTCAAACCTGTCCCTGGTGGACGCCCAAATGACAAGCAAATCATCCACATACCTCGACCATGTTCTCAGATCATATCTATAGGGATTTCTTTCCCCATAGATATACTCTGCTTCCCATTTCGCCAAAAACAAATTTGCGAAAGTTGGAGCTGTTCCAACAATGATATCAAGCTGACGTTTTGTCGGTCCATAGAGACGGTCTGGGTTCCTGTGGTCACTTAAATACTCATTACCTCATATCACTGATTGAAAGAGAAAAATAATTGCTATAGTATAATGGGGAGGGGGGCAGTCACTACATTTCATTTGGAATGAATTTTACAAATACCTTGTTGTATAACTTATAAATATGGATGAAAGTGTCAAACAGTCATATAAAGACTACATACTTACTGTACTATATTCCTAAATAGACATTAATGAGCAAAAATATTAAAAGTGAGTTTATTTTTACAGTAAACATGTGATATAAATGTGTTTAAGAAGTTAAAGGCATGTACAGGTATAATGAGTTCTAATACTTTCCTTTTTTGTGGTTTATAAACTTTTGAATTCATGGTTTAAATCTCTTACTCTGAATCTGGTAAATGAAAGTGGAAGTGTGTGTTATCCTTGAATTAGGTTCCTTAGTGAGTGTAATAACGATTGTTTGGTCCTTTGACATTCAGCAGCATGAGTTGTTTCAGAACTGCAGCCAATGCAAAGAATTTACAAAGCATAAATTAAGAGGTTGCAATAGGTCTTTAAGAAATCCAGAACAACTCTTTTTCAGAGGGAGATTATTAATTGCTGCTAACACAGGGCTTCGCACGTGAAAAGTATTCATTCTTGCTGTTTTTTGGCAACCAGAGATATTCTTTGTTTCATTTTCAAGCCAACACTGTTAAACTGAAAGTTGGAAGTGATACAAATATTTCAGGAGAAGTAATAATCATCCCAACATACAGTGGGTGTGAAAGGCAGACTCAGACATTAGTGATGTTTAAAAAATCTAAAGTTTACAAGCTACAAAGAAAATAAAAAAAGTAATAGAAAAAAACAAACTCCTATCAGCTATGTAATATATTATTTCAGTGTTATGTAACTTACATCTTCAGGTTAATCACTTCTCTCCCAGAACCACTTGTCATGTGACTGCAGAACACCAGCAACTGCTTGTTTAGCAGCATTAACAGGAAGTCCCCCCTCAATTTCTGCAACCCACAGGTGAGGGGGTGCGATGCTACTTCAACAAAGATATTGAAAGCCTTATAAAAAGATATAATAATTGCTTAAAAGATCATCGCTCATAGCCAAATGTGCTCTGTACATGTGCACAATCTCAATGTCCTTGTGCATGTGCAGGGGACACCCAGCCACGGGTGTGTGATCAAGAACACCACCTGCACACTACTGCCTGACTCGCTAACCCTGAAGTAGTGGGTGTTTAGGTGAGAACGGAGTGGGACAAAGGAGAATGGGGGGGCATGAGGACTGCTTCCTACATATGTCTGCTCCCCCCATTTTTAAAATATTTGTCATCTCTGGTATCTTTTAGTTAAAATGCCAGCTGTGTTCTTTTACAGTCCAAAAATTTGTTTTAGGGCAAGTCTTAACTTGTCACAGACACATGCTATTACAATCTACATTCTGTTTGCAGCCTCTTGTCTCTGAGGTTCTGAGCCTTAGGGGGCTTAAAGTGTACCAGAGACGGAGTGATAGAAAAAATGTATACATACCCTGGGCTTCCTCCAGCCCCCTCTGGCCTGATTGTTTCCACGCCGCCATTCTCCACCTTCTGAAACCTCAGTGACGGGTCCCGCAAGTTCGGCCATTCGTGGCCAGTCAGCGCATGCTCAGTGTGGCTGCCCATGTTCCCTCATCTTGCTCCTGTCGCTGGGAGCATTCTGCACCTGCGCAGTAGTACTGCACAGACACAGAATGCTCCCAGGTACGGGAGCGCAACGGGAGAAGTACGTGCTGTTGGGCCGCGGATGTGCAGTAAGCCCTGACTGTCCAAACTTACAGGACCCGTTACCAAGGACCCAGAAGACAAAGG